>NC_048582.1:13833602-14046102 GCF_013265735.2 Oncorhynchus mykiss | reverse complement strand
TGCTCTATAGGACTAGAGCTCTGTATCAATGGTAAAACCCAGGAGTTGAAGCAGTGAGTCCTATCCTCTATAGGACCAGAGCTCTGTATCAATGGTAAAACCCAGGAGTTGAAGCAGTGAGTCCTGTGCTATATAGGACTAGAGCTCTGTATCAATGGTAAAAACCCAGGAGTTGAAGCAGTGAGTCCTGTGCTATATAGGACTAGAGCTCTGTATCAATGGTAAAACCCAGGAGTTGAAGCAGTGAGTCCTGTGCTCTATAGGACTAGAGCTCTGTATCAATGGTAAAACCCAGGAGTTGAAGCAGTGAGTCCTGTGCTATATAGGACTAGAGCTCTGTATCAATGGTAAAACCCAGGAGTTGAAGCAGTGAGTCCTGTGCTCTATAGGACTAGAGCTCTGTATCAATGGTAAAACCCAGGAGTTGAAGCAGTGAGTCCTGTGCTATATAGGACTAGAGCTCTGTATCAATGGTAAAACCCAGGAGTTGAAGCAGTGAGTCCTGTGCTATATAGGACTAGAGCTCTGTATCAATGGTAAAACCCAGGAGTTGAAGCAGTGAGTCCTGTGCTATATAGGACTAGAGCTCTGTATCAATGGTAAAACCCAGGAGTTGAAGCAGTGAGTCCTGTGCTATATAGGACTAGAGCTCTGTATCAATGGTAAAACCCAGGAGTTGAAGCAGTGAGTCCTGTGCTCTATAGGACTAGAGCTCTGTATCAATGGTAAAACCCAGGAGTTGAAGCAGTGAGTCCTGTGCTATATAGGACTAGAGCTCTGTATCAATGGTAAAACCCAGGAGTTGAAGCAGTGAGTCCTGTGCTCTATAGGACTAGAGCTCTGTATCAATGGTAAAACCCAGGAGTTGAAGCAGTGAGTCCTGTGCTATATAGGACTAGAGCTCTGTATCAATGGTAAAACCCAGGAGTTGAAGCAGTGAGTCCTGTGCTCTATAGGACTAGAGCTCTGTATCAATGATAAAACCCAGGAGTTGAAGCAGTGAGTCCTGTGCTCTATAGGACTAGAGCTCTGTATCAATGGTAAAACCCAGGAGTTGAAGCAGTGAGTCCTGTGCTCTATAGGACTAGAGCTCTGTATCAATGGTAAAACCCAAGAGTTGAAGCAGTGAGTCCTGTGCTCTATAGGACTAGAGCTCTGTATCAATGGTAAAACCCAGGAGTTGAAGCAGTGAGTCCTGTGCTCTATAGGACTAGAGCTCTGTATCAATGGTAAAACCCAGGAGTTGAAGCAGTGAGTCCTGTGCTCTATAGGACCAGAGCTCTGTATCAATGGTAAAACCCAGGAGTTGAAGCAGTGAGTCCTGTGCTCTATAGGACTAGAGCTCTGTATCAATGGTAAAACCCAGGAGTTGAAGCAGTGAGTCCTGTGCTCTATAGGACTAGAGCTCTGTATCAATGGTAAAACCCAGGAGTTGAAGCAGTGAGTCCTGTGCTATATAGGACTAGAGCTCTGTATCAATGGTAAAACCCAGGAGTTGAAGCAGTGAGTCCTGTGCTATATAGGACTAGAGCTCTGTATCAATGGTAAAACTCAGGAGTTTAAGCAGTGAGTCCTGTGCTCTATAGGACTAGAGCTCTGTATCAATGGTAAAACCCAGGAGTTGAAGCAGTGAGTCCTGTGCTCTATAGGACTAGAGCTCTGTATCAATGGTAAAAACCCAGGAGTTGAAGCAGTGAGTCTGTCTCTGAGCCTCTTGGTATCAATCATAATGCTCAGATACGGTCTGCGACGATAAGGGAGTGAACAGGATCCAGTTGCAGAGGGTAGTGTCCAGACCCAGGGTTCTGAGCCTGGTGTTGAGCCTGGAGGGTACTATGTTGTTAAATGCTGAACTGTAGTCAATGAACAGAATTCTTACATAGGTGTTCCTCTTGTCCAGATGTGGTACGGCATGTGAATAGCAATGGAAATGGCATGAGGAGGTACCGGTGTGAGGGGTTGTCATTTTGGGACAGAACAAGGGGACACACAGGGACATGTCCAGCCAGTGTCTGACCTGTCTAGTGTCCACTCATCTCAGCACCTGACACACATTAACATGGAGACTCACCCTTCAAAGTGTGGAGATTCTAACACTGTGCGTGGATTTACTAGCCATAACAATGAGTTCATTTGAAAATAACACAAATGAAGCTACTAAGCTTAATATAGCTGAATATATCATTTTAGCTAACAGGTTGATACGCTTTGCTCCATATCGTCCTTTCTTGGGTAAATTGACAGGCCTTTTCCTGTTGAACAGAATTTTCAACAATAGAGAAATTCCAGCAACATCACCGACAAACCAACCAGATCAGAAAACTACAAAACAAATCTTTATTCTCAATTCACAAACTGAGAATCAGCAATGATCCTTCAATTACGATGGCACAGCTGTAGACAGAAACAAGCTGTAGAGTAGGAGAAACATCCTGTGTATTCTGACCCAGCCCTTGGTCATTAATCAGATATTTGTCAGCGAGAGCGACTCGAGGTTAGCCATGTTCCTCTGCCCTCTTATGTCTCAACTAGAACACAGCAGGGGAGTGGGAGGGAGAGGGAGAGGGAGATGGAGAGGGAGAGGGAGAGGGAGAGGGAGTATAACCTGCTGGAGGGATTGTCCTTCCTATGTAGCATTCCATCCCTCCATTATGCTGCAGAAATGTTTTAATGAGACATAACGCTGTTTGTAATGAGCGACCTACATAGCTATACAGTCTGGGGTAAATATACCTCTGTCTTCTCTTCTTCTCATGCCTTTTCCCTTTGATCCTGCCAGTGATTAAAATATGACTGGAGTGTTGTAGTGTAGCAGTGGCATGTGATGATGGAACGTCAGTTAATGAGGAGTGGATCATCTTCATTGTCTGCCCTGATGAACAAGGGCTGTTTGTATAGAATGTGGAGATTGATGGACCTGCCTTGTATTTCCTTACTCTATTTTGGTAATAATAGCGATCATTATTTGAATGTAAGCACCCTCCATTGCTGGCACCATGACTTTTATGTTAGCTTGTTGCACATTTTACGGACTTTACACTCCAAAAAGGTTCCCCAGTCTCCTAAGCGCATGCGTCAGAGTGTTATGTTTCAGTGCTTTGACACAGCCAGTTTGCAGCACATGATTCTGAATCAACTTCCTTTTCAGTTTAGCTGCCAGACATGTAGCTGGACTGAATCATGGTTGAAAGTAACTGTTATTTTTATCACCCTGGACCACTAAATGTACCAGACCTCCCACATCTCTCTCTGTGAATGAGCCACACTAATGCAATGGGTTGTGGGCTGCGGGGGTTTCCATGTATTAGATAGGACCACAGATAATCAGTTCGGCGCACCTCAAGGTTAAGTACTTGTACCATTCATCTTTCCATTTAGCTATAGCCCATTGATATGCAATGATTATATTTATCCAATTATATACTGTAGATCAAGGCATAATGTGCAATTTGATGGTGATATTATATATACATGATATAACCACCAGAGATTCTCCAGGCTTTGATATGTGTATAAAAAACAGATAAAACGCAATGAAGAGCTTCCATCTAGCATAACAATGAGCTTTGAATTGGAGGAGTTAACAGTCGGGGGTAAGGGGGGGGGGGGGATCATGCCTGCCTAGCAGTGAGGTAGCCCATGGGGACTAGGTGATGAGCAAATGTACTAGACATCTGTGGGGCTGGATTACAATAGCCCAAGCTCATTGCCATACCTGGGAAAAGAAAAACATTTTGAAATGAAGGAGAAATAATCCACTAAAGCCCATCGTTAATTGACATCAGATTTTTTCAGCTTTCCAATTCCAATACACTGGTTATTCCACACCCCCACTCTGCTGAGAACTCTGACTGCTGCATTGTTTTAGAAGAGGATTAATCTAGGATGGAGGGGGGTTTTATCCAGCCAGTTGATCTGAATGGGAGAGTTTGCTAGTGCATTTAATTACTCTATCACACAGCTATGATGAAATGTTAAGCTGCATGTTCGTACATTTTATGTCGTGCATCTTTCAAAAATACATTGGTTGTCATAATTTTATCATTATTTCTAAAGGATGAAGGAATATACAATACTGGCATGCCCAGGAAATAATGACAATAGCATGGTTAGTTACGTCATACAGGGTTCCTGTTTGTTAGTTACATCACATAGTGTTCCTGTTTGTTAGTTACATCATACAGGATTCCTGTTTGTTAGTTACATCATACAGGGTTCCTGTTTGTTAGTTACATCATACAGGGTTCCTGTTTGTTAGTTACATCATACAGGGTTCCTGTTTGTTAGTTACATCATACAGGGTTCCTGTTTGTTAGTTACGTCATACAGGGTTCCTGTTTGTTAGTTACGTCATATAGGGTTCCTGTTTGTTAGTTACATCATACAGCGTTCCTGTTTGTTAGTTACGTCATACAGGGTTCCTGTTTGTTAGTTACATCATACAGGATTCCTGTTTGTTAGTTACATCATACAGGATTCCTGTTTGTTAGTTACATCATACAGGATTCTTGTTTGTTAGTTACATCATACAGGATTCCTGTTTGTTAGTTACATCATACAGCGTTCCTGTTTGTTAGTTACGTCATACAGCGTTCTTGTTTGTTAGTTACATCATACAGGATTCCTGTTTGTTAGTTACATCATACAGGATTCCTGTTTGTTAGTTACGTCATACAGCGTTCCTGTTTGTTAGCTACGTCATACAGCGTTCTTGTTTGTTAGTTACATCATACAGGATTCCTGTTTGTTAGTTACGTCATACAGCGTTCCTGTTTGTTAGTTACATCATACAGGGTTCCTGTTTGTTAGTTACATCATACAGGGTTCCTGTTTGTTAGTTACATCATACAGGGTTCCTGTTTGTTAGTTACATCATACAGCGTTCCTGTTTGTTAGTTACGTCATACAGCGTTCTTGTTTGTTAGTTACATCATACAGGATTCCTGTTTGTTAGTTACGTCATACAGCGTTCCTGTTTGTTAGTTACGTCATACAGCGTTCTTGTTTGTTAGTTACATCATACAGGATTCCTGTTTGTTAGTTACATCATACAGGATTCCTGTTTGTTTGTTAGTTACGTCATACAGGGTTCCTGTTTGTTAGTTACGTCATACAGGGTTCCTGTTTGTTAGTTACGTCATACAGGGTTCCTGTTTGTTAGTTACGTCATACAGGGTTCCTGTTTGTTAGTTACGTCATACAGCGTTCCTGTTTGTTAGTTACGTCATACAGGGTTCCTGTTTGTTAGTTACATCATACAGGGTTCCTGTTTGTTAGTTACGTCATACAGGGTTCCTGTTTGTTAGTTACGTCATACAGCGTTCCTGTTTGTTAGTTACGTCATACAGCGTTCTTGTTTGTTAGTTACGTCATACAGGGTTCCTGTTTGTTAGTTACGTCATACAGCATTCCTGTTTATTAGTTACGTCATACAGGGTTCCTGTTTGTTAGTTACATCATACAGGATTCTTGTTTGTTAGTTACATCATACAGGATTCCTGTTTGTTAGTTACATCATACAGGATTCCTGTTTGTTAGTTACATCATACAGGATTCCTGTTTGTTTGTTAGTTACATCATACAGGATTCCTGTTTGTTAGTTAGTTACATTATACAGGATTCTTGTTTGTTAGTTACATCATACAGGGTTCCTGTTTGTTAGTTACATCATACAGGGTTCCTGTTTGTTAGTTACATTATACAGGATTCTTGTTTGTTAGTTACATCATACAGGGTTCCTGTTTGTTAGTTACATCATACAGGATTCTTGTTTGTTAGTTACATCATACAGGGTTCCTGTTTGTTGGTTACATCATACAGGGTTCCTGTTTGTTAGTTACATCATACAGGGTTCCTGTTTGTTAGTTACATCATACAGGATTCCTGTTTGTGATGGAATTCGTATTTCCCATTGCATGAACACAAATGAGGGACTGTGACAGCTTTCCTCGACAAGACTAAAACTGTCTGTCTGTATTAATCTGTTTCATTATCGGTTCTTTTAAGTAGCAGCTTTGTGAGGAAACGTTGCATGAAAAGTGACTATCCCTGGGGAACTTCAAGTGTTCAACTCCAAAAGCCTTGACTGACGGCTGGAAAATAAACGCACAACTCTGTATTAATCTGTGAAAGGTGTCTGTTTCCTCTTGGATGTGTACTCTAAATGCCTGGTTGTGATGTTGTGGGAGTGGATATATGACATTGTGTTTGGGGAGGGAGACAGGAGGAGTAGTGGACCAGCAGTAGAGATCAGTAAAACCTGAAGGAAAGTTAAATGGAGCTTTTCCACAGGTATAGATTCATGAAACCAACAACAGGTCTAAGAGCACTGGAAGGGCTGGAGGAGTGCTGCAGCGTATTATCTCTAGGGTTATATGGAGCACATGGGTCAATATACATCAATTATATGTGTTGTTTTGGAAAAGGTTTTGTAGACTTGTAACAGACTTCAAATTAGCACTGCAACTAATTATGGGAATATCACGCAAAGCATATGTGAAGCTTGACGCTATAGATCATGGTCTGTACCATATCAGACTACATCTAATCATGGCTCTAGCAGCCTTTTTCCCCCATAGCAGGGAAGGAAATCTGACCTCTGACCTCTCTTCTTCACTGCGTCCGTCAGCCCAGGGCAAAACCAGAGCTTTGGCAGAGCTGCCCATGTCAGACGCCAACACTGATCACAGCAACAGCAACAAGGCAACTGGCATCCCCGGGGCATGCATTTTAAAACCCTGCTGCCCGCAGGCTTCAGATGGGCATTCAATATTTCAATATGAGCAAAAGCTTTTTTATATCCTTCCTGTCCACTTCATTGGCGCTTCATGAGACTCTTCATGAGCTCATTTAAGTTTCCAGTAGAAAACGCACCATGGTTCGAGAACTTATTAGTGCATACTATAGCCTATATTTACAGGGTGGTTGAGACGTGCTTAGCTCCTAGTTTGATAAAGTAACCGTGTCAGCAAATAAGGCTGTGCGATCCCAAGATGTCAACGATGTGTCACATCTCCTCCTCTCATCACACCTCTGTTCCTTTTTTCTATCTCTTTTTCTTGTTATGTCCTCCCACACCATCATAAACCAACCCATGATTTGCCATATATTTCATCCCTCCCTCCCTCCCTCCCTCCCTCCCTCCCTCCCTCCCTCCCTCCCTCCCTCCCTCCCTCCCTCCCTCCCTCCTCCCATTCCTTCCATTCCTTGATATAGCTACAAAGATTCCCCTGGTCTGTCTCTATAATCATAGAGACGGATAGAGCCACCCCTTTGATCTCCGCCACCATGGCAGACCAGCACTGTGTTCTAGAACTCAGTCTGCCGGGCGACTGACCTGCAGGAACGCTCACTGTGTTAGGAGTGTAAGGCACGCTGCTCAAAGCCACTCATACCTCATTCCATCATCAGGTCGTCATTGCAAATAAGAATGTGTTCTTAACTGACTTACCTGTATAAAGGTGGAAAGAATGATCAGCTGTAGCATCCCGCCCCCATTCTCTACCTGTCCAGGAGAAAGATGGCTGAAAGGTACTGACAACCTCATCTGTAAAAGCGGGGCAAGATTCATAGCAAGTTGTCGAAGAATATTCTCTGAATGATATTCTAAGAAAGATTAATGACAGTAAATTCACTGCTGCTGACATCCATTTATACTGAACAAAATTATAAACGCAAAACATTTCAAAGATTTTACTTAGTTACAGTTCACATAAAGAAATCAGTCAATTTAAATAAATGAATTAGGCCCTATTCTATGGATTTTACTTGTCCGGGAATAAAAATATGCATCTGTTGGTCACAGATGCCTTAAAAAAAGCCAGGGCAATGGTACGTCAATGGGACTCAGGATCTCATTGCATTATCCCTGTGCATTCAAATTGCCATCGATAAAATGCAATTGTGTTCGTTGTCCGTAGCTTATGCCTGCCCATACCATAACCTCACTGCCACCATGGGGCACTCTGTTCACAACGTTGACATCAGCAAAACGCTCGGCCCCACGACGCCATCCATGTGGTCTGCGGTTGTGAGGCCGGTTCGACGTACTGTAAAATTCTTTAAAACAATGTTGGAGGTGGATTATGGTAGAGAAATTAACATTCAATTCTCTGGCAGCAGCTCAATTGCATGCTCCCTCAACACTTGAGACATCTGTGGCATTTTAGAGTGCCTTTTATTGTGTCCAGCACAAGGTGCACCTGTGTAATGTTCATGCTGTTTAATCAGCTTCTTGATACGCCACACCTGTCAGGTGGATGGGTTATCTTGGCAAAGGGGAAATGCTCACTAACAGGGATGTAAACAAATTTGTGCACAAAATTAGAGAGAGAAAAGCTTTTTGTGTGCATGGATTTTTTTCCCAGCTCATGAAACATGCTACCAACACTATGCATGTTGTGTTTATAATTTTGTTCAGTGTACATTAAAGCCTAGAGTCACTCTGAGATGGCTGTACTATACATTACCAATACAGAATGACATCAAGACTCAATATTAGACTTTACAAGAGCATAACAGTGTATAAGGCATCACTGCTGTATTCCTAGTGCCAGTGTGTGTATAGTGTGGATACATTAACTTGAGCAGGAAAACTCTTGGGTTAGTAAGGCATTGACCGAAAGCTTGACTGCTTGACAATTCCAGTCATTATATGTCAGATACTATGTACCAGAGGTGGGACCAAGTAATTGTTTTACAAGTCACCAGTAAGTCTCAAGTCTTAGCCCTCAAGTCAAGTCCCAAGTCAAGACAGGCAAGTCCGAGTCAAGTCTCAAGTCAAGTCCGTCAAGTATTAAGTCAAGTCTCATGTCCTAAACTTTGAGTCATAATGTGTTCTTCACCAAATGTAATACCATTTCATATTTTTAACAATAGTAATAGTTAGTATATTACATTTACGCAAATCATGAATGCTTAAAAAAATATATATATAATCATTACTTTCCAAATAAACGTTATTTATCCATGGAAATACATGGGTAGCCATGAGAAAGACCCCCCCCCCCCCCACCCCCCCCCCCCCCCCCCCCCCCCCACACACAATGGTGATCGGTTATCGAGGATCGCAATCGGGCAGTGTAGGCTTGTACACAATCGTCCAACCTTAACACACACACACTCTCACTCACTCTCTTTGTGGTTACAGTAGGCTAACGTATGTCAATGGTTGAAGGAACAGAACTGCCTAGCCAGTTGTAGCTCAATCTTGGGTGCAATGACACTGTTCCCGCACTGACTGACTGTGTGGAGGCTCATTGATTTAACGTTACGTTAGCCTACATGATACACCAGTAAAGTAATAAAATATATAGCTGTCGGCTATATTAGCCACGACTTACCGTTCTTGGTGCAGCGTCAAATGTTGAACAAAGTTGAAAATTGTTGCTGCCTCCGTCTGTAATTTTCTTCCCGCATGTTTTGCAAGTTGCAATCAGTTTTTTGTTGATACAGCGTAGTCTTTATATCTGAAAATAATAATTTGGGATATCATTTTTCCAAGGGCTCTATCTGAATTTCCCCCCCCCCGACATTCCTCTGCACTGCCACGCACAACTTATTCTCAGCTGGCACAGTATGCATGGACCTACATTGGCTGCTGTCCGTTTCAAACTGTAATCCATTAAATGAAGAGTTGATGCGCTGCACACTTTTTATAATAGCATCATTTTCATATTTGGGCTTGGGGAGGGTATCAAGTCAGGTCGAGTCATATGGCTCAAGTCCAAGTCAAGTCACGAGTCATTGGTGTTAAAGTCAAAGTCGAGTTGCATGTCATCATATTTGTGACTCGAGTCTGACTCGAGTCCAAGTCATGTGACTCGAGTCCAGACCTCTGCTATGTACTGTATGATTGTATCAGAAAATAAAACGTGTAATATATAAATATTTAAAATATAAAATATATATACATGTCTTTCCCCAACAGCTGTATATTGCAAAAGAAACATCTCGCTGATGGATGGTTCTATGTTTTATTTGTGTTTCCTGCTACAGCAGATCTACTGGGGTTTACAGTATATCAAATCAAAATCAAATCAAATGGTATTTGTCACGTGCTGAATACAACAGACTTTACAGTGAAATGCTTACTGCTATGTATTGACCGACTGTGGTTTACAGTATGCATGGACCTACTGTGGTTTACAGTATGTATGGACCTACTGTGGTTTACAGTATGTATGGACCTACTATGGTTTACAGTATGCATGGACCTACTGTGGTTTACAGTATGTATGGACCTACTGTGGTTTACAGTATGTATGGACCTACTGTGGTTTACAGTATGCATGGACCTACTGTGGTTTACAGTATGTATGGACCTACTGTGGTTTACAGTATGCATGGACCTACTGTGGTTTACAGTATGTATGGACCTACTGTGGTTTACAGTATGCATGGACCTACTGTGGTTTACAGTACACATGGACCTACTGTGGTTTAAAGTATGCATGGACCTACTGTGGCTTACAGTACACATGGAACTAAGAATTTGTTCTTAACTGACTTGCCTAGTTAAATAAAGGTAACATTTTAAAAAACAGTATGTATGAAAGGTAGTTCTCACTGGTAGTTATTTTGGGTATCTTCTTTCCTTATAGTCAAACTGCTACTTCTCTTATCCCAAGATGGCATAGCAGTCAGGCGTCCTTTGTCCTCATCTTGTCGTGTCCCGTATATATATATATTTACACCTTTCTTCGCATATCTTCTATATATTTTATTTTCCAAAAAGTCAACTTCAAAACATTCTCCTGCAACCCACCTCACGAATTTAAAAAAGTGTTATTTACCTCAAATCTGAAATCCACAATAGAAGCTAGCCAGAAGCTAGCCAGAAGCTAACCAGAAGCTAACCAGAAGCTAGCCAGAAGCTAGCCAGAAGCTAACCAGAAGCTAGCCAGAAGCTAGCCAGTTTACTGGCTAACGTTAGTATTCAGCTAACCACGGTTTGTGGTCATCAGCTATCCTTTAGCTCGAAAATCTAATGGCAGTTTTGTACAATGCGACTCAGACCAGAACATACCGGACCTATTCTTCTCTCCATATCCCCGGATTTCAACCGCAAGCTCTGGAAATTTACACCTGGATCTCGCAGCTAGTTAACATAGCTGCTATCCGTGTGACTATTGGCTTACGTCGATCCCGGAGCAAACATCAATTATTTCAGAGCTAGCCAGCTGAAGAGTTCCATCAGCCACTCCTGGGCTACAATCACTTATCCGGACCTGTTTTACTGCCGACGCGAAGCCCCAGCGGGCCTTCATGACTGGACTACCGACGTTATCTGCCCGAGGGAGTTATCCAACTGGCCCCTCCGTCGCGACGTTAGATGAACGCCCATCTGCGGCCCGCTAATCGTTAGCTGTCTTATCGGCTGCTATCTGAATAGGTCTATCGGACAATTTTTCTTGGGTCACTATAACTATCTCGTTTGCCAATTGGATTGATCCCCTCTACCACACAGAACCCCACTAATCTACCGACGGAAACGCACCAGGTGGCTAAAAACTGACCTCCATCCTATGCTAGCTTGCTACCGATGGCCCTGCTAGCTATCTAAATCGCCGTGACCCCAACCAACCTCACTACTCACTGGACCCTTATGATCACTCAACTAAGTATGCCTCTCCTTAATGTCAATATGCCTTGTCCATTGCTGTTCTGGTTAGTGTTTATTGAATTATTTCACTGTAGAGCCTCTAGCCCTGCTCACTATACCTTATCCAACCTTTCAGTTCCACCACCCACACATGCGATGACATCACCTGGTTTCAATGATGTTTCTAGAGATATTGTACCTTATACCTTGAAGCTATTTTATCACCCCCAGAAACCTCCTTTCACTCTCTGTTCCAGAGGTTCTAGACTACCAATTCTCATAGCTTTTAGCCGTACCCTTATCCTACTCCTCCTCTGTTCCTCTGGTGATGTAGAGGTGAATCCAGGCCCTGCAGTGCCTAGCTCCACTCCTATTCCCCAGGCGCTCTCTTTTGATGACTTCTGTAACCGTAATAGCCTTGGTTTCAGGCATGTTAACATTAGAAGCCTCCTCCCTAAGTTTGTTATTATCACTGCTTTAGCACACTCTGCCAACCCGGATGTTCTAGTCTGAATCCTGGCTTAGGAAGACGACCAAAAATTCTGAAATTTTCATCCCTAACTACAACATTTTCAGATATGATAGAACGGCCAAAGGGAGCGATCTACTGCAAAGATAGCCTGCAGAGTTCTGTCCTACTATCCCGGTCTGTACCCAAACAATTTGAACTTCTACTTTTAACAATCCACCTCTCTAAAAACAAGTCTTTCACCGTTGCCGCCTGCTATAGACCACCCTCTGCCCCCAGCTGTGCTCTGGACACCATAACTGATTTCCCCCCATCTATCTTCAGACCTCTTGCTACTAGGCGACCTAAACTGGAACATGCTTAACACCCCAGCCATCCTACAATCTAAGCTTGATGCCCTCAAACATACCAGGTACCACCCCAAAGCTGTAAACATGGGCACCCTCATAGATATCATCCTAACCAACTTGCCCTCTATTTACAAGATCTCAGTGATCACTGCCTCATTGCCTGCATCCGTAATGGGTCAGCGGTCCAACGACCTCCACTCATCACTGTCAAACGCTCCCCAAAACACTTCAGTGAGCAGACCTTTATAATCGACCTGGCCGGGGTATCCTGGAAGGATATTGATCTCATCCCGTCAGTAGAGGATGCCTGTTTGTTTTTTTTAAATGCATTCCTAACCATCTTAAAAAAGCATGCCCCATTCAAGAAATTTTGAACCAGGAACAGATATAGCCCTTGGTTCTCCCCAGACCTGACTGCCCTTAACCAACACAAAAACATCCTATGGCGTTCTGAATTAGCATCGAACAGCCCCCGTGATATGCAACTTTTCAAGGAAGCTAGAAACCAATATACACAGGCAGTTAGAAAAGCAAAGGCTAGCTTTTTCAAGCAGAAATTTGCTTCCTGCAACACAAACTCAAAAAGGTTCTGGGACACTGTAAAGTCCATAGAGAATAAGAACACGTCCTCCCAGCTGCCCACTGCACTGAAGATAGGAAACACTTTCACCACTATAAATCCACTATAATTGAGAATTTCAACAAGCATTTTTCTACGGCTGGCCATGCTTTCAACCTGGCTACCCCTACCCCGGTCAACAGCACTGCACCCCCCACAGCAACTCGCCCAAGCCTTCCCCATTTCTCCTTCTCCCAAATCCAGTCAGCTGATGTTCTGAAAGAGCTGAAAAATCTGGACCCCTACCAATCAGCCGGGCTAGACATTCTGGACCCTTTCTTTCTAAAATGATCTGCAGAAATTGTTACCACCCCTATTACTAGCCTGTTCATCCTTTCTTTTGTGTCGTCTGAGATTCCCAAAGATTGGAAAGCAGCTACGGTCATCCCCTTCTTCAAAGGGAGGGACACTCTTGACCCAAACTGCTACAGACCTATATCTATCCTACCCTGCCTATCTAAGGTCTTTGAAAGCCAAGTCAACAAACAGATTACCGACCATTTCGAATCCCACCATACCTTCTCCGCTATGCAATCTAGTTTCAGAGCTGGTCATGGGGGCACCTCAGCCACACACAAGGTCCTAAACGATATCTTAACCTCCGTCGATAAGAAACGATACTGTGCAGCCGTATTCATTGACCTGGCCAAGGCTTTCGACTCTGTCAATCACCACATCCTCATCGGCAGACTCGACAGCATTGCTTTCTCAAATGATTGCCTAGCCTGGTTCACCAACTACTTCTCTGATAGAGTTCAGTGTGTCAAATTGGAGGGTCTGTTTTCCGGGTCTCTGGCAGTCTCTATGGGGGTGCCACAGGGTTCAATTCTTAGACCGACTCTCTTACCTGTATACATCAATAATGTTGCTCTTGCTGCTGGTGAGTCTCTGATCCACCTCTACGCAGACGACACCATTCTGTATACTTCTGGCCCTTCTTTGGACACTGTGTTAAAAACTCTCCTTCCAGACTCACATCAAACATCTGCAATCCAAAGTTAAATCTAGAATTGGCTTACTATTTCGCAACAAAGTAACCTTCACTCATGCTGCCAAACATACCCTCGTAAAACTGACCATCCTACCAATCCTCGACTTTGGCGACGTCATTAACAAAATAGCCTCAAACACTCAATGTCACGTTTCTTCAAAATCGAAACCAGAAGCAGACCAGGACAAGGAGAGTAGGAAGAAGGTGAGTATTTATTTACAAGTGAAAGTGAATGGTTAGATATATCCAGGTGGCGTAGCGGGCAGTGGTGGTGAGTTGATGGGAGTAAATAGGTGGATCCAATGGGGAAGCGGAATCCTCCGACGACCAGGCGGGAATGGGGTAAATGATCCGGGTGAGTAACTGAAGACAAAACAAACAGAGGTAAGTTTAAGGCAAGCAATACGTAACAAACAACAAAACAAATTCTATCCAACTTGAGGCTGATACTCTGGCACAACATACTGTTCATGGCTAACGATCCGGCAGGGAATGGATGTCAGGTCCGGGCTTATGAAGAGGAGAGATGATGATCAGGACTAGGTGTGCAGATAGCTGATGGGATACAGGTGCGGGTAATCAGAAACCCCAACTGGCTACATTGCCCGGCAACCAGACAGGGTGCGTTCCAGGACGCCGGAAAAAACACTCCAGGACAGAACATAGGCAAAAAACAGACTCAGGAAACGGGATTCGTGACACTCTACTCAATAAATTGGATGCAGTCTATCACAGTGCCATCCGTTTTGTTACCAAAGGTCCATATACTACCCACCACTGCGACCTGTATGCTCTCGTTGGCTGGCCCTCGCTTCATACTTGTCGCCAAACCCACTGGCTCCAGGTCATCTACAAGACCCTGCTAGGTATAGTCCCCCCTTATCTCAGCTCGCTGGTCACCATAGCAGCAACCACGTGTAGTACGCGCTCCAGCAGGTATATCTCTCTGGTCACCCCCAAAACCAATTCTTCCTTTGGCCACCTCTCCTTCCAGTTCTCTGCTGCCAATGACTGGAACGAACTACGAAAATCTCTGAAACTGGAAACACTTATCTCCCTCAGCTGTCAGAGCAGCTCACAGATTACTGCACCTGTACATAGCCCATACGTCATTTAGCCCAAACAACTACCTCTTTCCCTACTGCATTTATGTATTTGTTTTGCTCCTTTGCACCCCATTATTTGTATCTCTTCTTTGCACATTCTTCCACTGCAAATCAACCATTCCAGTGTTTTACTTGCTATATTGTATTTACTTCGCCACCATGGCCTTTTTTTGCCTTTACCTCCCTTATCTCACCTCACTTGCTCTCATTGTATGTAGACTTATTTTTCTACTGTATTATTGACTGTATGTTTGTTTTACTCCATGTGTAACTCTGTGTTGTTGTATGTGTCGAACTGCTTTGCTTTATCTTGGCCAGGTCGCAATTGTAAATGAGAACAAGTTCTCAACTTGCCTACCTGCTTAAATAAAGGTTAAATAAATAAATAAAAAACCTGGCAATGTTACTGTTCAATGCAAATGTATTTGGTCACAGATTATTGATCACCTGTTTACCTGATCACAAGTAGCTAACAATACTACAGTATATTGAGTAAATATATTTTAAAGTGTATAAAGTAGACAAGTAATTACACCTTAATGAGTACAATGTGCTACATGGTTTCATCATAAACTATGTCACAGCTGATACAACTAATGGAAGTTGCTAAGCAATTTATCCTGCTATCACAGAGGTATTTAATATTGTGTTATTAATTACAGTCAATTAATTATTGCATAAATTATTAATGACACTTTAATCCCCACAATCATGTAATTAACACAGATGAATTAACACATTTTTTTTTTTTGTATTCATTTCAATTCTAGAAAATCCTTAATTCCTGGAGGAATCCATAGATAATCCCTTATGGCAAAGTGTGACCCGTGGAAGGGAAGGGTCTAAATGTGAGTGAGGGGGCTCTTCAAATACTTTTCAAGTGACACCTTATTAATGAGGGTTTTGGATAATAGTTAGCCGATTTAACAATGCTCCATGAAGGTTCTAACAATGATTTTAGTACTATTAGGCTTTTTGGGGAAACCGTACTTTGTATTTTACTTTTTCAATCATCAAGCAGCAGCTTGAACTTAACATGAAAAGTAACAATTGTTTCATTCAAATGATTGTTGTTGCATAATTATGTTATTTATGCCATGCATAGAGGTAGCATAGAATTTGCCAATCAAATCATCTCAATCGCTCCAATCAATCCAGATGAAAGGGACCAGTCTGAGGTGGATTATGACGCTGGCTTCCCCCCTCCATTTTAGATCCCTTGGGGTCATGTGCAGCACTGTACAATATTGCTGCTAAGCTGCTTACTGTTAGAGACCTGTGGGGCAGGCCTGAAAAGCACAAGAAGATTTGACACTATCTACAGTGGCATCAAACATGTATTAATGACATAATCACAGGGCTCTTTGACGATTGGATTGGCCTCAGATGAAAGCACTCTTTAAAGCCTTGTTGATGTTTTTTATCAAACAAAAGCTGAAAGCGTTAGTGCTGACCAGTTTTATTTATTATTAGGGTCTTTCATTTAAAGTTCTGCCTCTGCTACCTTTGAGGAAAATTTGTATACTTTCTACATGCTGTGTCTCTACACACTTGCCTCATTTCTAATAATTTACAGATGTATTTGGCTTGACAATACATTGTACCAATAACAACACAATCCCTATATAATTTGGCTAAATGAGATTTCATGCCGTGAGTTCAATTACTTAAAAACTTTGTATGAGTCATCAGGTTAAAATAAACTGTATCCTCATCCTTGAAATTGTACTTCCTTGTTGTTTTATGTTGCCAACAGTTTGACATCAGAGTGAATAGGGATGGGTGGATTTCATTAAAGCCAATTCTCCTCTCCTTTTCCCTAGTGGCTTTTCCCCTCCTTGCTTTAAACCTTGTGACGTTGTCATAATGGGTTCAAGGTAAAATCACAAAGAAAGGACAGTGAGTGCACTTGCATAAATTTGCTTCTTCAGAGCATAGCCAGAAGCAAATAGGCTTATACAGACCCTTGACCAAATGCCCTCCATCTTTCAAATGAATACACATGCTATCACTCTCATCCTTTCTGTCCCAAAATGGCCTTTACCATAAAATACCCAAAGATGACTTTTTGGGTCAGGACCTTCCAAATAAAGGAAGCATCTTGTTATAGAAAAGCCTTACACGGAACCCAAACCAGCTGCGCGTGTGTGCCATTGTGCGTTATCGTGCATAAATGTATTGTGTCCCCCTACACCAAACGCGATCACGACACGTAGGTTAAAATAGCAAAACAAACTCTGAACCAATTACATTAATTTGGGGACAGGTCGAAAAGCATTAAAACATGTATGGCAATTTGGTTAGCTTGCACTTGCTAGCAACATTTTTCCTATTTAGCTAGCTTGTTGTTGCTAGCTAATTTGTCATGGTATATAAATATTGAGTTGTTATTTTACCTGAAATGCACAAGTTCCTCTACACCAACAATTAATGCACACATAAAACGGCCAACCGAATCATTTCTAGTCATCTCTCCTTCCAGGCTTTTTCATCATTGAATTTATATGGTGATTGGCATCTAAACGTTCATAGTATTACCACGACTACCGGCAAAACAGTTTGTTTATCAAGCACCGTGGGTATAACCAATGGGTATATCACGTGGGTATAACCAATGAGGAGGTGGCACGTGGGTACCCGCTTCTAAAAACCAATGAGGCGATGGGAGAGGCAGGACTTTCAGCGAGATCTGCATCAGAAATAGGAATGTCTTCTATTTTAGCCCTTGGCAAAGCAGACAAACATTGGGGCTCGCGAGCAGTGTGGGTGCAATAATTGAATAACATGGATTTCTAAATGTATTCTGCTATGCTCGCGCACGCGACGTGTCCGGTCTAGTCAGCATATTAGGGATGGATATCAATGCAATTTGACTTGCTCTCTTTTATTCGAAAGCAATTCAAATATGAACATTGAAGGAAAACTTTAGAAATATCAAGCATTACAAACCAAATTTAAAAAATGGTACCCAAAGCCATGTTCCCACATTAAGTTTGAGAAATTACTTAAATGTAAAATTCGATCCCTAGTCTTAAAAAACAAAAAATGTTTACCCCTTTTTTCTCACCGATTTCATGGTATCCAATTGGTAGTAGTTACGTCGCTGCAACTCCCGTACAGACTCGGGAGAGGCGAAGGTTGAGAGCCACACGAAACACAACCCAACCAAGCAGCACTGCTTCTTGACACAATGCACATCCAACCCGGGAAGCCAGCCGCACCAGTGTGTCGGATGAAACACCATACACCTGTCGACCTGGTCAGTGTGCACTGCGCCCAGCCCACCACAGGAGTCGCTAGTGCGCGATGAGACAAGGATATCCCTGCCGGCCAAACCCTCCCTAACCCGGACGACATTGGGCCAATTGTGCGTCGCCCCGGTCATGCGACAGAGCTTGGGCTCGAACCCAGGAGGCCCCGATCCCTAGTCTTAGAGGACTTCGGCAACGTTTAGAGCATACTAGGCTTCGGACCAGAGAGTTGATGATTCTAAGCTCTCTATCATCCAAAATCCAAAATCTATCATCCATTGGAATGCACTTCAAGGATGAGGGGCGATAAGCTAGCAATCAGTGTTGGGGAAGCTACTCTGAAGATATAGTTTACCAAGCTACCAATTACTTCACACTGGAAGAAGTTAAGCAACACTAAAGATACGCTTTAGTATAGTTTACTTAACTAAAGTTACTTTGACATCCAAACTACTTTGTGAATTATTTTTATATTTAAATCTGAATATATGATTCAAGCGAGAATTAGGCAGGTCTAATAAAGAAAAAATATTATTGCCTACTTAACCCCCCCCCCCCCCCCCCCCCACAAAAAAAAATAAAATTAGAAGGGTGTAGTTCCAGAAGTTAGCTACACTGCTACATGGTAAAACAGTGGTGTGTAGTTCCAGTAGTTAGCTCCAACGCTACATGGTAAAACAGTAGTGTGTAGTTCCAGTAGTCATATCCTGAAGCTGCATTTATTGTAGCTGGGGATTTTAACAAAGCAAATTTGAGAACAAGGCTACCTAAAATCTATCAGCATATTGACTGTAGCACTCTCGCTGGGAAAACACTGGATCACTGCCACTCTAACTTCCGTGATGCATACAAGGCCCGCCCCTGCCCTCCTTTCGTCAAATCTGACCACGACTCCATTTTGCTCCTCCCTTCCATAGGCAGAAACTCAAACTGGATCAAATCAAATCAAATTATATTGGTCACATGTTATTGCAAGTGTAGCGAAATGTCCCAGTGATCCACTAGTGATCCATTTATTAAAGTGGCCAATGATTTCAAGTCTGTATGTAGGCAGCAGCCTCTCTGTGTTAGTGACGGCTCTTTAACAGTCTGATGGCTGTGTTTTTCAGTCTCTCGGTCCTGGCTTTGATGCACCTGTACTGACCTCGCCGTCTGGATGGTAGCGGGGTGAGTGGCTTGGGTGGTTGTTGTCCTTGATGATCTTTTTGGCCTTCCAGTGACATCGGGTGCTGTAGGTGTCCTGGAGTGCAGGTAGTTTGCCCCTGGGTAGTACCTGTGCTAAGGACTATTCAACGCTGGTCTGACCAATCGGAATCCCCAAGTCAAGATTGTTTTGATCACGCGGACTGAGAAATGATCCACATAGCCTCAAAAAATAATATAGACGTATAAGCTTATTCGGTGAGTGAGTTTATGAGGAAGTGCATAGGAGATGTTGTACCTACTGTGACTATTAAAACCTACCCTAACCAAAAACCGTGGATAGATGGCGGCATTCGCACAAAACTGAAAGTGTGAAACACAGTCTTTAACCATAGAAAGGTGACAAGAGAATATGGCTGAATACAAACAGTGTAATTATTCCCTCCTCAAGGCAATCACACAAGAGAAATGTCAGTATAGAGACAAAAGGGAGTCGCAATTCAACGTCTCAGACATAAGACTCACAGTTGAAGTCGGAAGTTTACATACACATAGGTTGGAGTCATTCAACCACTCCACAAATTCATTGTTAACAAACTATTGTTTTTGGCAAGTCGTTTAGGACATCTACTATCTAGTAATTTTTCCAACAATTGTTTACAGACAGATTATTTAACTTATAATTCACTGTATCACAATAACAGTGGGTCAGAAGTTAACAAACACTAAGCTGACTGTGCCTTTAAACAGCTTGGACAATTCCAGAAAATGATGGCATTTAGAAGCTTCTGATAAGCTAAATGATTGGAGGTGTACCTGTGGATGTATTTCAAGGCCTACCTTCAAACGCAGTGCCTCTTTGCTTGACATCATGGGAAAATCAAAAGAAATCAGCCAAGACCTCAGAAAAACATTTGTAGACCTCCACAAGTCTGGTTTATCCTTGGGAGCAATTTCCAAACGCCTCTCGACCCGAAAATTGCCCCTCCGCCTGCCCTGCCGGAAGCTGGGGCCGCAGTGTGTGGGGCCATTTAAAGTCCTGAGGAGGATAAACGAGGTGTGTTACAGGTTACAACTTCCTTCTTATTATCGTATTAACCCCTAGTTTCATGTCTCTCCTCAGGCTGGTGGTGGCTGGTCCCCTTCAAGAAGGTGAGGTGCCTGAGGTCCCTCCGCCCCCTCTGGACATCGAGGGGTCCCCGGCGTACACAGTACGTGGCATTCTGGACTCGAGACGCCGGGTGGGGGGCCTACAGTACCTCGTGGACTGGGAGGGTTACGGTCCGGAGGAGAGGTGCTGGGTACCGGTGGGGGACATTTTGGACTCTTCACTCCTGAGAGACTTCCACCGCCTCCACCCGGATCGCCCGGCGCCTCACCCTCCGGGTTGCCCCGAGGCCGGTGGCAGCCCGCTGCGGGAGCCGCGCATCAGGCGGGGTACTGTCACGACTTCTGCCGAAGTTGGCTCCCCTGCCTGTTCGGGCGGTGCTCAGCGGTTGTCGTCACCGGCCTACTAGCCGCCACCGATCCCTTTTCCTTTTTATGTTTGTTTTGTCTTATTAGTTGCACCTGTGTCCTATTATGTTTTCCTGATGGGCTTCCTTATTTAAGGCTAGTAAACCCACCCTTGTTTTGTGCGGGATTATTCTTGTGTTACGTGTTGTGTTGTTGGGTGTGTTCGTGCTCTGGACTGGGTACCCTGTGTTTTGGGTTGGTCCAAATTTTTCGGGCCCTGTGTTTTGAGCATTGTATTTTGGTGCCATATTAAAGTGCACTTCTCCCTTTGGAACTCTCTGCTCTCTGCGCCTGATTCTTACCTCACACACATAGTCCCACGTGACACTTAGGTCAAACATTTTGGGTAGCCTTCCACAAGCTTCCCACAGAAGAAGAGCACTGATCAGCACCGCAGTGAGGCCCACGGTGGCCTCACTGCGGTGCTGGTCAGCGCTCTTCTTCTGCCGTCCCCCCGCCAGTCTCAGCGATTCCTAGACAGCTTTCCAGGTGTCCTTTGAGCGCTGTACCCATTCCTCTACCGCAGGAGCCTCGGTCTGGCTCTGATGCCATTGGGCCAGGACCGGCTGGTAGCCCAACACACACTGAAAGAGAGACATGTTCGTTGAGGAGTGGCGGAGGGAGTTGTGAGCGAGCTCAGCCCAAGGAACATACCTCGCCCACTCACCTGGCCGGTCCCGACAATATGACTGCAGAAATCTGCCCACGTCCTGGTTTACTCGCTCCACCTGCCCATTACTCTCGGGGTGGAAACCGGAGGACAAGCTGACCGAGACCCCCAGTCTCTCCATAAACGCCTTCCAAACTCTGGACGTGAATTGGGGGCCCCGATCAGAAACGATGTCCTCAAGCACCCCGTAGTGCCGGAAGACATGGGTAAACAGGGCCTCCACAGTCTGCAGGGCCGTAGGGATGGCAGGACTTAGAAAACCGATCCACAACGACCAGGATCGTCATACTTCCCTGTGACGTGGGAAGGTCGGTGAGGAAGTCCACCGACAAGTGTGACCACGGCCGTTGTGGAACGCGGAGGTGCTGTAAATTCCCTCTAGGCAAGTGTCGAGTAGCCTAGCTCTGAGCGCACACCGAGCAGGAGGAGACATAAAATCTCATGTCCTTAGCCAACGTGGGCCACCAGTATCTCCCCCTAAGACTCCGCACTGTCCTCCCGATGCCAGGATGACCCGAGGAGTGTAGAGTATGAGCCCAACGTATTCATTTATCACGGACCCCGCTCGGCACGTACTGAGCCCCTGCTGGACACTGAGGGGGGGGGCTCTAACCGTGATGCCCTCTCTATCTCCGTGTCCACCTCTCATACTACCGGTGCCACGAGACATGAAGGTGGAAAGATGGGGGTCGGCTCGACGGACCGCTCCTCGGTATCATAGAGTTGGGACAGCGCGTCGGCTTTAGTGTTTTGTGAGACTGGCCGGTACGAGATGGTGAAGCGAATCCGGGTAAAGAACATGGCCCGTCTAGCCTGATTCGGATTCAGTCTCATCGCTGCCCGGATATACTCGAGATTACAATGGTCAGTCCAGATGAGAAAAGGGTGCTTAGCCCCCTCAAGCCAATGTCTCCACACCTTCAGAGCCTTGACTACAGCTAACAACTACCGGTCCCCCATGTCATAGTTTCACTCCGCTGGACCGAGCTTCCTCGAAAAAAAGGCACAAGGGCGGAGCTTTGGTGGCGCATTCGAGCACTGGGACAGCACGGCCCCTACCCCATCCTCGGACGCGTCCACCTCCACTATGAACGCTAAAGAGGGGTCCGGATGCGCCAACACGGGTGCATTGGTGAACAGCTCCTTCAGACGACTGAAAGCTCTGCCCGCCTCTGCTGACCAACGCAAGTGCACCGGTCCTCCCTTCAGCAGTGAGGTAATGGGAGCAGCCACCTGACCAAAACCCAGGATAAACCTCCGGTAGTAATTGGCAAACCCTAAAAACCGCTGCACCTCTTTCGCCGTGGTCGGAGTCGGCCAATTACGCACGGCTGTAACGCGGGCACACTACATCACCACCCCGGAGGTGGAAACACAATAACCCAGGAAGGAAACGGCCTGTTTGAAGAACACACATTTCTCGGCCTTGACATATAGGTCATGCTCCAGCAGTCGTCCAAGTACCTTACGCACCAGAGACACGTGCACCGCACGTGTGGCAGAATAGATCAGGATGTCATCGATGTACACTACCACTCCCTGCCCGAGTAGGTCTTGGAAGACGACTGGAGCATTCTTCAACCCATATGGCATGACGAGGTACTCATAATGGCCAGATGTAGTACTAAATGCGGTTTTCCACTCATCTCCTCTCCGGATACGCACCAAATTATACACACTCCTCAGGTCCAGTTTTGTGAAGAAGCGCGCCCCGTGAAATGATTCCACCGCCGTAGCGATGAGAGGTAGTGGGTAACTAAACCCCACTGTGATAGAATATAGACCTTGATAATCAATGCAAGGACGCAGACCTCCCTCCTTCTTCACAAAAAAGAAGCTTGAGGAGACGGGTGATGCGGAGGGCCGAATGTACCCCTGTCCCAGCGATTCAGCGACATATGTCTCCATAGCCACTGTCTCCTCCTGAGACAATGGGTACACGTGACTCCTAGGAAGTGCAGCATTCTTCAGGAGGTCTATCGCGCAGTCCCCTCGATGATGGGGTGGTAATTGGGTCGCCTTCCTCTTACTGAAGGCGATAGCCAAATCGGCATATTCAGAGGGAATGCACACGGTAGAAACCTGGTCTGGACCCTGCACCGTAGTCGCACCAACGAAAACTCCTTTACACCTGCCTGAACACTCCTCTGACCACCCTCTAAGAGCCCCCTGTCGGCATGAAATCACCGGGTTGTGCTGAGCTAGCCAGGGAATTCCCAACACACTAATCCGCTCCTTATGACACCCCTGCATTACCATGTCCAGTGGCACCGTGGCCCCCCTGACCACTCCTGACCCTAATGGTTGGGTATCTAAGGAGTGCAAGGGGAAAGGTAGGTCTAACGACATCAGGGGAATCCCTAGCCTTAACGCGAGCCCACAATCCATTAAGTTCCCAGCTGCGCCTGAATCGACTAGCGCCTTATGCTGTATAGAGTGAGAAAACCTAGGAAAAGAGGTTAACACAAACATATGACCAACAGGAAGCTCTGGGTGAGTCTGGTGCTGACTCACCTGGGGTGACCGAGTAGTGCTCCGCCTGCCCTCCCGACTCCCAGACGAGCTCCTCCTCCGGTCACCCTCGATGCAGCCCCTCCTAACTCCATGGGGATGGGAGCAGGAGGGCCTGGGGGTGGAACCAACAGGGCCTGTTCCGGAAGCCTGCGGGCAGCCAGCAGGTTGTCCAGACGAATGGACATGTCCATGAGTTCATCCAAGGTGAGGGTGGTGTCCCGACCCACTAGCTCCCTGCGGACGTCCTCCCTGAAGCTACATCGGTAGTGGTCTATCAAAGCCCTGTCGTTCCACCTCGCTCCTGCGGCCAAGGTCCGCAACTCCAGGGCAAAGTCCTGCGCGCTCCTCGTCTCCTGTCGCAGGTGGAACAGCCGTTCACCCAACGCCCTCTGGTGGGTGATCGAACACAGCTCGGAATCGGCGGGTGAACTCGGGGTAGTGATCCCTCGCCGAGTCTGGGTCATTTCACGCTGCGTTAGCCCACTCCAGGGCTCGTTCCATCAGACAGGAGACGAGGACGCTCACGCTCTCCTCCCCTGAGGGAGTAGGACGGACGGTCGCCAGGTATAGTACCAGTTGGAGGAGGAACACCTGACACCCAGCCGCCGTCCCATCATATTCCCTAGGGAGCGCCAGATGCAGGGCCCCGGAGCAGGATGCTGAAACAGGGGTAGGAGGTGCTGGTGTAGGAGGTGCTGGAGATGAGGTGGGAATGCCACTCCTCTCCCATCGATCCATCCTCTCCATCATCAGATCCATTGCCGATCCTATTCGGTGGAGAACGGTGGTGTGATGGAGGACTCTCTCCTCCATCAATGGGAGAGGAGGTGCGGCTGCTCCTGCTGATTCCATTTTAGAAGGTGCGGGATTCTGTCATACGGGACTAGGTGTGTGAGGTAAGAATCAGGCGCAGAGAGTTCCAAAGGGAGAAGTGCACTTTAATATGGCACCAAAATACAATGCCCAAAACACAGGGCACGAAAAATACAGACCAACACAAAACACAGGGTATGCAGTCCAGAGCACGAACACACCAAACAACAAAACACGTAACACAAGAATAATCCCGCACAAAACAAGGGCGGGTTTACTAGCCTTAAATAAGGAAGCCCATCAGAAAAACATAACTGAGTGTATGTAAACTTCTGACCCACTGGGAATGTGATGAAAGGAATAAAAGCTGAAATAAATCATCCCCTCTATTATTATTCTGACATTTCACATTCTTAAAATAAAGTGGTGATCCTAAATGACCTCAGACAGGGAATTTTTACTACGATTAAATGTTAGTTGTTGTGAAAAACTGAGTTCAAATGTATTTGGCTAAGGTTTATGTAAACTTCCGACTTCAACTGTATGTGGCAGGGTCTACAGACAATCACGTGCTACAAAAGGAAAACCAGCCATGTCACAGCCACTGACGTCTTGCTTCCAGACAAACTGAGCACCTTCTTTGCCCGCTTTGAGTATAATACAGTGCCACCGAGACGGCCCGCTACCAAGGACTGTGGGCTCTCCTTCTCCGTGGCCGACGTGAGTAAGACATGTTAACCCTCTCAAGGCTGCCTGCCCAGACGGCATCCCTAGCTGCATCCTCAGAACATGCGCAGACCAGCTGGCTGGTGTGTTTACAGACATATTCAATCTCTCCCTATCCCAGTCTGCTGTGCCCACATGCTTCAAGATGTCCACCATTGTTCCTGTACCCAATAGGGCAAAGGTAACTGAACTAAATGCGTATCACCCCGTAGCATGAAGTGCTTTGAGAGAAGTGCTTTGAGAGACAAGTCAAGGATCATATCACCTCCACCTTACCTGTCACCCTAGACCCACTTTAATTTGCTTACCGCCCCAATAGGTCCACAGACGATGCAATCGCCATCATACTGCACACTGCCCTCACCCATTTGGACAAGAGGAATACCTATGTAAGAATGCTGTTCATTGACTATAGCTCAGCATTCAACACCATGGTACCCTCCAAGCTCATCATTAAGCTTCAGGCCCTGGGTCTCAACCCCGCCCTTTCCATTTGGGTCCTGGACTTCCTGATGTGCCGCCTCCAGGTGGTGAAGGTAGGAAACAACATCTCCCCTGCTGATCCTCAACACTGGGGCTCCACAGGGGTGCATGCTTAGCCCAATCCTGTACTCCCTGTTCACCCATGACTGAGTGGCCATGCACTTCTCCAACTCAATCATCAAGTTTGCAGACAACAGAACAGTAGTAGGCTTGATAACCAACAACAACGAGACAGTCTACAGGGAGGAGGTGAGGGCACTCGGAGTGTGGTGTCAGGAAAACAACCTCTCACTCAACGTCAACAAAACTAAAGAGATGATCGTGGACTTCAGGAAACAGCAGAGGGAGCACCCCCCTATCCACATCGACGGGACAGCAGTGGAGAAGGCGTAAAGTTTTAAGTTCTTCAGCGTACACATCACAGACAAACTGAAATGGTCCACCCACACAGACAGTGTGGTGAAGAAGGCCCAACAGTGTCTCTTCAACCTCAGGAGGCTGAAGAAATTTGGCTTGTTTCCTAAAACCCTCACAAACTTTTACAGATGCACAATTGAGAGCATCCTAGTTTAAGCACACTATGTTTGTCTATTGTTGTGACAGATGAGGATCAGATCAAATTTGATGACAAATTTATGCAGAAATCCAGGTAATTCCAAAGAGTTCAGATACCTTTTCTTGCCACTGTAGATACTGTAATTTATACCATCTTTTGCATATTGCCTATGCCGCTCTGTCATTGCTCATCTATATATTTATATGTATATATTCTTATTCCATTCCTTTACTTAGATTTGTGTGTATTAGGTAGTTGTTGTGGAATTGTTAGGTTACATGTTAGATATTGTTGCACTGTCGAAACTAGAAGCACAATCATTTCGCTACCCTCACAATAACATCTGCTAACCATATGTACGTGACCAATTAAATTAGATTTTGATTTGATTTGATTTAGCTACACCGCTACATGGTTAAACAGTAGTGTGTAGTTCCAGCAGTTAGCTACACCACAACATGGTAAATTAGTAGTGTGTAGTTCCAGTAGTTAGTTACACTGCAACATGGTAAAACAGTAGTGTGCAGTTCTAGTAGTTAGCTACACTGCTACATGGTAAAACAGTAGTGTGTAGTTCTAGTAGTTAGCTACACTGCTACATGGTAAAACAGTAGTGTGTAGTTCCAGTAGTTAGCTACACTGCTACATGGTAAATTAGTAGTGTGTAGTTCCAGTAGTTAGTAACACCACTACACATGGCTAAAAGGTTCTTAATTATTGAAAACACTACAAATATTTACATTTAGTTTAACTACCACGAAGCTACTGTAAAATGTGGGACTACATATAGTTCACGACTCCCCAACACTGTTAACGCTAAGTTAGCACTTAATGACTACCAACCATCCATGCTTTTTGTATAGTTTGTTGTTAGCCTTCGAAGCCAAATTCGCTGCAGTATGTATCTACATTGAGTATATGCAGTTCACTATATGCTATGATTATATGGCTGGAAAATCCTTGAAAAGTGGTTGGTCATGCTGGGAGCAGAGTCACAGCCAGGTGTTACCTCTTCACACATGTTTAGTGACAAGCCTCCTGGTGTAACCTGCTGTTTCCCACACTCACCCCCAATCCCTCCCCCCTCGTTTTCTCCCTCTCCCCCCTATCTCTCACACTCTTTCTGAATTATGTGTTGGACAAGAAGCTGTTAGTAAGAGGAGATCTTATAGTGAGTCAGACTCTTAAAGTGGCAATCTGCAGTTGCGACATCCATTTTTGGACTTACACCAATTGATCCTTGAAGAATAACTTAGAAATGCCTCATGAGTTTAGTGCAACTGGCACACCCCTAAAAAATAAGCTTGTTTTGCTCCAATGTTTGTAAACATTCTAAATGTAAACAAACACTGTATAGCCTCAAAACAGGGTTAAAACTATAATGCTGATATTATGGATGGGGAGTCTTTGCATCCATAGGTATGTCTATGAATTTAAGAGTGGTTACATTTCTCTAGCCCCATCCCTATTCTTTTTTTTTTTTTTTACCAAAACAGAGGCGAGGTGCACACTTTGTTATTGTTTCAACTGTGGATTGGCCTTTTAAGTTTCAAATAAAATGTTCTACTGATGGTTTCCAATTACAGTGTAACTCCCGGAGTTTAGGGCCACTTCAATTGTTTCCTTTGATTGTTCTTGAGCTGAAAGGTCAAGTCTAATGCTTCAGCTATTCTTTGACAGATCCTGGAATCCTCAGGGTGGAAAATACGCTGTGGCACACATTAAAGAGAGATGTAGTTGGCAGCTGGGATAGCAACACATTAAAGAGAGATGTAGTTGGCAGCTGGGATAGCAACACATTAAAGAGATGTAGTTGGCAGCTGGGATAGCAACACATTAAAGAGAGATGTAGTTGGCAGCTGGGATAGCAACACATTAAAGAGAGATGTAGTTGGCAGCTGGGATAGCAACACATTAAAGAGAGATGTAGTTGGCAGCTGGGATAGCAACACATTAAAAAGAGATGTAGTAGGCAGCTGGGATAGCAACACATTAAAGAGAGATGTAGTTGTCAGCTGGGATAGCAACACATTAAAGAGAGATGTAGTTGGCAGCTGGGATAGCAACACATTAAAGAGAGATGTAGTTGGCAGCTGGGATAGCAACACATTAAAGAGAGATGTAGTTGGCAGCTGGGATAGCAACACATTAAAGAGAGATGTAGTTGGCAGCTGGGATACTAACACATTAAAGAGAGATGTAGTTGGCAGCTGGGATAGCAACACATTAAAGAGAGATGTAGTTGGCAGCTGGGATAGCAACACATTAAAGAGAGATGTAGTTGGCAGCTGGGATAGCAACACATTAAAGAGAGATGTAGTTGGCAGCTGGGATACTAACACATTAAAGAGAGATGTAGTTGGCAGCTGGGATAGCAACACATTAAAGAGAGATGTAGTTGGCAGCTGGGATAACAACACATTAAAGAGAGATGCAGTTGGCAGCTGGGATAGCAACACATTAAAGAGAGATGTAGTTGGCAGCTGGGATAACAACACATTAAAGAGAGATGCAGTTGGCAGCTGGGATAGCAACACATTAAAGAGAGATGTAGTTGGCAGCTGGGATAGCAACACATTAAAGAGAGATGTAGTTGGCAGCTGGGATAGCAACACATTAAAGAGAGATGTAGTTGGCAGCTGGGATTGCAACACATTAAAGAGAGATGTGATTGGCAGCTGGGATAGCAACACATTAAAGAGAGATGTGATTGTCAGCTGGGATAACAACACATTAAAGAGAGATGTAGTTGGCAGCTGGGATAGCAACACATTAAAGAGAGATGTGATTGGCAGCTGGGATAGCAACACATTAAAGAGAGATGTAGTTGGCAGCTGGGATAGCAACACATTAAAGAGAGATGTGATTGGCAGCTGGGATAACAACACATTAAAGAGAGATGTAGTTGGCAGCTGGGATAGCAACACATTAAAGAGAGATGTAGTTGTCAGCTGGGATAGCAACACATTAAAGAGAGATGTAGTTGGCAGCTGGGATACTAACACATTAAAGAGAGATGTAGTTGGCAGCTGGGATAGCAACACATTAAAGAGAGATGTAGTTGGCAGCTGGGATAGCAACACATTAAAGAGAGATGTGATTGGCAGCTGGGATTGCAACACATTAAAGAGAGATGTAGTTGGCAGCTGGGATACTAACACATTAAAGAGAGATGTAGTTGTCAGCTGGGATAGCAACACATTAAAGAGAGATGTAGTTGGCAGCTGGGATACTAACACAATAAATAGAGATGTAGTTGGCAGCTGGGATAGCAACACATTAAAGAGAGATGTAGTTGGCAGCTGGGATTGCAACACATTAAAGAGAGATGTAGTTGGCAGCTGGGATAGCAACACATTAAATAGAGATGTAGTTGGCAGCTGGGATTGCAACACATTAAAGAGAGATGTAGTTGGCAGCTGGGATAGCAACACATTAAATAGAGATGTAGTTGGCAGCTGGGATTGCAACACATTAAAGAGAGATGTAGTTGGCAGCTGGGATACTAACACATTAAAGAGAGATGTAGTTGGCAGCTGGGATAGCAACACATTAAAGAGATGTAGTTGGCAGCTGGGATAGCAACACATTAAAGAGAGATGTAGTTGGCAGCTGGGATAGCAACACATTAAAGAGAGATGTAGTTGGCAGCTGGGATAGCAACACATTAAAGAGAGATGTAGTTGGCAGCTGGGATAGCAACACATTAAAAAGAGATGTAGTAGGCAGCTGGGATAGCAACACATTAAAGAGAGATGTAGTTGTCAGCTGGGATAGCAACACATTAAAGAGAGATGTAGTTGGCAGCTGGGATAGCAACACATTAAAGAGAGATGTAGTTGGCAGCTGGGATAGCAACACATTAAAGAGAGATGTAGTTGGCAGCTGGGATAGCAACACATTAAAGAGAGATGTAGTTGGCAGCTGGGATAGCAACACATTAAAGAGAGATGCAGTTGGCAGCTGGGATAGCAACACATTAAAGAGAGATGTAGTTGGCAGCTGGGATAGCAACACATTAAAGAGAGGTGTAGTTGGCAGCTGGGATTGCAACACAATAAATAGAGATGTAGTTGGCAGCTGGGATACTAACACATTAAAGAGAGATGTAGTTGGCAGCTGGGATAGCAACACATTAAAGAGAGATGTAGTTGGCAGCTGGGATAGCAACACATTAAAGAGAGATGTAGTTGGCAGCTGGGATAGCAACACATTAAAGAGAGATGTAGTTGGCAGCTGGGATTGCAACACATTAAAGAGAGATGTGATTGGCAGCTGGGATAGCAACACATTAAAGAGAGATGTAGTTGGCAGCTGGGATAGCAACACATTAAAGAGAGATGTAGTTGGCAGCTGGGATAGCAACACATTAAAGAGAGATGTAGTTGGCAGCTGGGATAGCAACACATTAAAGAGAGATGTAGTTGACAGCTGGGATAGCAACACATTAAAGAGAGATGTAGTTGTCAGCTGGGATAGCAACACATTAAATAGAGATGTAGTTGGCAGCTGGGATACTAACACATTAAAGAGAGATGTAGTTGTCAGCTGGGATAGCAACACATTAAATAGAGATGTAGTTGGCAGCTGGGATACTAACACATTAAAGAGAGATGTAGTTGTCAGCTGGGATAGCAACACATTAAAGAGAGATGTAGTTGGCAGCTGGGATAGCAACACATTAAAGAGAGATGTAGTTGGCAGCTGGGATAGCAACACATTAAAGAGAGATGTAGTTGGCAGCTGGGATAGCAACACATTAAAGAGAGATGCAGTTGGCAGCTGGGATAGCAACACATTAAAGAGAGATGTAGTTGTCAGCTGGGATAGAAACACATTAAAGAGAGATGTAGTTGGCAGCTGGGATAGCAACACATTAAAGAGATGTAGTTGGCAGCTGGGATAGCAACACATTAAAGAGAGATGTAGTTGTCAGCTGGGATAGCAACACATTAAAGAGAGATGTAGTTGGCAGCTGGGATACTAACACATTAAAGAGAGATGTAGTTGGCAGCTGGGATAGCAACACATTAAAGAGATGTAGTTGGCAGCTGGGATAGCAACACATTAAAGAGATGTAGTTGGCAGCTGGGATAGCAACACATTAAAGAGAGATGTAGTTGACAGCTGGGATAGCAACACATTAAAGAGAGATGTAGTTGTCAGCTGGGATAGCAACACATTAAAGAGAGATGTAGTTGGCAGCTGGGATAGCAACACATTAAAGAGAGATGTAGTTGGCAGCTGGGATAGCAACACATTAAAGAGAGATGTAGTTGGCAGCTGGGATAGCAACACATTAAAGAGAGATGCAGTTGGCAGCTGGGATAGCAACACATTAAAGAGAGATGTAGTTGGCAGCTGGGATAGAAACACATTAAAGAGAGATGTAGTTGGCAGCTGGGATAGCAACACATTAAAGAGATGTAGTTGGCAGCTGGGATAGCAACACATTAAAGAGAGATGTAGTTGTCAGCTGGGATAGCAACACATTAAAGAGAGATGTAGTTGGCAGCTGGGATACTAACACATTAAAGAGAGATGTAGTTGGCAGCTGGGATAGCAACACATTAAAGAGAGATGTAGTTGGCAGCTGGGATAGCAACACATTAAAGAGAGATGTAGTTGGCAGCTGGGATACTAACACATTAAAGAGAGATGTAGTTGTCAGCTGGGATAGCAACACATTAAATAGAGATGTAGTTGGCAGCTGGGATACTAACACATTAAAGAGAGATGTAGTTGTCAGCTGGGATAGCAACACATTAAATAGAGATGTAGTTGGCAGCTGGGATAGCAACACATTAAAGAGAGATGTGATTGGCAGCTGGGATAACAACACATTAAAGAGAGATGTGATTGGCAGCTGGGATAGCAACAGAGTTCAAGGAGATTTTCAGACTCTCTGCCGCATCAGAGGCTTTCTTTCCGCATTTAATATCTGTCTTAAATAAAGAGGGAATAATCACAAGCCCTCTCAGATGTAATGTGTTTATAAAATGTTTATATTATTAAATAGCTGATGGTACGAGTTGATGGCGCATAGATCATGAGTTAATTCAACATACTTTGATCCCCCACAGCATTGCAGGTAGAGATAGGTACTTCAAAAGGAATTTTGAAATATTCAGCCATATTCATCCTTTTCAAATATCCACTTTAGAACAAGATGGTTCATTTTAAGCTTGATTTCATGTATCATACCTCTATTCACAGATCGCTTTCATCCCAAACAAAAAGCTCCAAATAGAAACATTGATGTATGATCCATAAAAGTGCATTCGAAAAAGATTCACAAACAAATTCACAAACAAAAGACGAAGAGGGGGGCAGGAAACAACATCTATTCTTACCAGCGAGGGGCTCAGGGTAATAGCTTGTTGTCAGTTTCTAATGCCATCCTTCCTCCCGCTTCCAGCTGTGGAGTTTGTCCCCATATCCTGTTCCACATCAATGAGGGTTGTGTAATTAGACCAAAGTTATCCAAACTATTATTACTGTGGCCTCTTCTGTGGGTGGGGGGTAATTACGAGGCCTGAGCGGTACACTGGAGAGCAACAATCAAAGACATGCAAATGAGCCGGAGCGAATGCATTAGCTAGTTTCCTACATCAAGACTGGATGGTTGGATCGGATCTGCTGACATCGACTCAATGGGTAAGAGTGTTGCCATGACACCCGAAATGTTGTTTTATTTTTTGTATCTGTCTAGTGGCGACTCTAAATCTGATAAAATCATGTTCTAATGAGACAAAGCATAAATAACAATAATGCTCACAAGAAAACACTTGTCAAATAGGCTTGTCATCTCAGATCAGATTCACATAGCTATATTTGACACTAGCAACATTCTCATAATCCAATAACATTCTTCCATATTGCGCTCCTCCAACATACTGTACACCCATTGTGTTAATATTCGTTGTATTGGTTCAGTCGGATCAGTCCACAGACTCTACTCTCTATTACTCTAGAGCAGTGTTGTTAGAATGCTCCACTGGTGCTAAATCAACATCAGTCTGGGGTCATCAAACTGTAAAGGATGGCCATTGATTTATTCACTAAGCTTGTGAAATACGGGGCCTTTAATTAAAGTTCCCAACCGGTCCAGAGCAGATACATGGAGGGACAGAGTGGGATGAGGGATGAGGGAGGGGATAGAGAGAGAGGAAGAAGAGAGAGAGCGAGGAAAGAGAGAGGAAGGAGTGAGAGAGATACTAATTTTATTATGAATGCCTTATTGCTGTTGGTCCCACCATTTTTAGTTAGATGTATACCTTGACAATTTAAGTAACTTAACTTGCCATGTTAATAAAGTCTACTGAATTGAATTTTAGAGGGGAGAAGAGAGAGAGAGAGGAAGGAGAGAGAGAGAGAAAGAGAGAGAGAGAGAGAGAGAGAGAGAGAGAGAGAGAGAGAGGTGACTAGCTAGTTAGGGAAAACAGGGAATAGAGGCAGGTTTGGCTAATATTGCGTTAGCAGGATTATAAATGGTTCGACATCCATTATTGAATATTAGAGAGCGATCTTTTCATGAGTCTGCACTGCACAGGAATTAAATGAATACTGTACTGTCTAAACAAATGGTTGAGGGATTGTCCTTCAGAGGAGGATGTTTATGTGGAGAATAAGACAATTACCCACCACTTACTGCAGGCCAATACAGAGTTGACAGTATGTATACTGGTTGCTTCAATAATCAGTTGTGTAAAGCACTTAAGTAAAAATACTTTGAAGTAGAGGTATCTGTACTTTACTTTACAATTTATATTTTTACTTTTACTTATACTTCACTACATTCCTAAAGAAAATAAATGTACTTTTTACTCCATATATTTTCCCTGAAACCCAGAAGTACATTTCGAATGCATAGAAGGACAGGAAAATAGTCCAACTCACACACTTATCAAGGGAACATCCCTGGTCATCCCTACTGCCTCTGATCTGGCGGACTCACTAAACACAAATGCTTTATTTGTAAATGATGTGTTGGAGTACCCTGGCTATCCTTACATTTTTAAAACAAAAAAAATCATGCTGTCTGGTTTGCTAAATATAAGAAACGTGTAATGATTTATACTTTTACTTTTGATACTTAAGTATATTTAAAACGAAATACTTTTAGACTTTTAATCAAGTAGTATTTCACTGGGTGATGACAATTGGGTTCTATTTCCACCACTTTCAATAATACACACTATCACACCAATGTGAAATGGATACTTATCTCAGTAGAAATACTTCCTATTTTGTTTGAAATAGATCAGAATGGTATGCATAGAGGGGCTCAAAGAAAACTAGTTGTGGAAAACTGACATTTACAATACAAATAGCTGAATATAATAAAACAAAAGATGATGTGAGGCAACAAGTTCGGGAGTGCGTACAGAGAGAGATCACAGATGCTGAGGTAATTGGTGAGCATTGATGGCGGTGGTTAACAGTGGCACGGAGATAATGACTGTAATCTATACAGACTGGTGTGTGCCCGGACACAACCCTCATTGGTAGAGCAAGCCATTGCTAAATCACTGTCATTCAAAAATGACACAGAAAAAAAACGGATGTTATCTCACGATGCTCTCAAAATCATACGTAATAGACATTGAAAATGGTCAACTGCTGTCTGACACAGTGTTCAGGTTTAGTTAGTGAGGTAGCCCTTGATTCAGATAACGCTAGGCCTCCTACTTAGTGTATCAAGCAAATACTTGGTTTTATTTTAGTCCCTGACCGCAGAACAGCTCATTGTGACAGTGTTGCAGGACAGAACATTCACTTTACCACCAGAAGAACATGAGTGGGTGGCTCTCTTACAATGAGAAAACTCTTACATTTCCACTTTGTCAAAATGGGTATAATGTAACTGTTGCATTTGACTCGTCACATAACCCGCCTTGGGCACACAGGATTGATTTCAGCGAGGAAGGAAGGGAGTGTGTAGGCAGGGCTGGATTCACCTCCACCAAGGGAAGTTAGCCAGAGCATTGAAATAGAAAGCGAAACACATTCATTTCTCGAGGATGTTTTGGCAGAGCTCACTTGCGTCTGTTTCGTGGGGGATATTAATATATTAGGAGCATGTGGTCCATGGTAACAGACTAGACGTGATGGAATGTGATTGCTGCTGTTTAGGATCTTCTTTACGGCTTACAGTATGTACTCAGTGGAGGCTGCTGAGGGGAGGACAGCTCATAATAATGTCTGGAACGGAGCACATGGAATGGCATCAAACACCTGGAAACCATGGAAACCATGTGTTTAATGTATTTGATACCATTCCACTGATACCACTCCAGCCATTAACATGAGCCTGTGCTCGCCAAATAAGCTGGCATCAACCTCCTGTGATGTACATCTTCCTCATTTAACTGGGACATGTCTTCTGTAGACAGGTACAGGTAACTGCCAAAATAAAGGAAACACCAACATAAAGTGTGTTAATAGGGCGTCGGGCCATTATGAGCCAGAACAGCTTGAATGCACCTTGGCATAGATCCTACAAATCTATTGGAGGAATGCGGCACCATTCTTCCACGAGAAATTCCATCATTTGGTGTTTTGTTGACACACTTATCCAGAGCCACTAACAATATTGAGTGCATACATCAGATACAGGTGTGCACACATGGAGGTGGAGGAAAACGCTGTCTCAGGTGCCACTCCAGAATGTCAGATAAGTGTTTAATTGGGTTGAGATATGGTGACTGAGATGGCCATGGCATACATCACTTTCATGGACATCAAACCATTCAGTGACCTCTCGTGCCCTGTGGATGGGGGCATTGTCATCCTATGGGGGCATAGCCATGGTAACCAAAACAATGGTTTTCTACATGACCCTAAGCATGATGGGATGTTAATTGCTTAATTAACTCAGGAACCACACCTGTGTGGAACACAGTAGGTTGGTGGCACCTTACTTGGGGAGGACTGGCTCGTGGTCATGACTGGATCAGAACGAGTGGAATGGTAGCAAATACATCAAACACGTGGTTTCCATGGTTTCCGTGTGTTTGTCGCCATTCCATTCACTCTGTTCCACCCATTATTATGAGCCGTCCTCCCCTCAGCAGCCTCCACTGGTGTGGAAGCACCTGCTTTCAATATACTTTGCATCCCTCATTTACTCAAGTGTATCCTTTATTTTGGTAGCTACTTGTACGTTTAGTGTCATCCACCTACACTACACTCACACAGGAGCATTATGGATAATGTTGACTCCCCTGACCTAGTGGAAACCTTTTGGCCTGCTTCAAGAATCTATCCAGCTGTGACTCATAATCATTAAACTATACCAGCAGAATCGTTTAGCGCATTAAAGAACAAGATCTGTGCGCAAGTACCTCATGTTGGTCAAATGTCAACACAGAACTACTTGAAAAGCCTACACACCCCCTCACATTGTTTTTCCAGAGCCTTCAGAAAGTATTCATACTCCTGGACTTATTCCACATGTTGTTGTGTTACAGCCTGAATTCAACATGGATTTCTCTCCCATCTACAAACAATACCCCATCATTTCAAAGAGAAAACATGTTGTAGTTTATGTTTGCAAATTTATTGAGAATGAAATACAGAAATATAGTATTCAGACCCCTGAGTGAATGTATGTTAAAATCAACTTTGACAGATTACAGCTGTGAGTTTTTCTGGGTAAGTCTCTAAGAGCTTTGCACACCTGGATTGTACAATATTTGCCCATTATTCTTTAACAATTCTTCAAGCTTTGTCAAATTGGTTGTGGCTCATTGCTAGACAACACTTTTCAAGTCTTGCCATAGATTTTCAAGGAGATTTAAGTCAAAACTGTAACTCGGCCACTCAGGAACATTCAATGTCTTCTTGGTAAGCAACTCCAGTGTAGATTTAACATTGTGTTTTAGATTGTCCTGCTGAAAGGTGAATTCATCTCCCAGTGTCTGATGGAAGGCAGACTGAACCAGGTTTTTCTCTGAGATTTTGCTTATGCTTAGCTCCATTGCCTTTCTTTTTTATCTTGAATAACTCCCCAGTCCTTAATGATTACAAGCATACCCATAACATGATGCAGCCACCACTGTGCTTGAAAATATGGAGTTGACTGTTGTATTTTACTTGCCCCAAACATAGCACAAAAAAATGAATTGCTTTGCCACATTTCTTGTAACATTACTTTAGTGTATTGTTGTGATGCATGTTTTGGAATATTTTTTATTCTTTACAGGCTTTCTTCTTTTCACTCTGGCAATTAGGTTAGTATTGTGGAGTAACTACAATAATGTTTTCTCCTATCACAACCATTAAATTCTGTAACTGTCTTAAAGTCCCCATTGGTTTCATGGTGAAATCCCTGAGCGGTTTCCTCAATCTCTGACAACTGAGTCAGGAAGGACGCCTGTATCTTTGTAATGACTGGGTGTATTGATGCACCATCCTAAGTGTAATTAATAACTTCACCATGCTCAAAGGGATATTCAATGCTTACTTTTTACATTTTTAACAATCTACTACTAGGTGCCCGCCTTTGTGAGATATTGGAAAACCTCCCTTGTCTTCGTGGTTGTTGTATTTTTTTATTTAACCTTTGTTTAACTAGGCAAGTCAGTTAAGAACAAATTCTTATTTACAATGACCAAAAGGCAAAAAGCCTCCTGCGGGGACAGGGGCCTGCGATTACAAATAAAAATAAATACTATATAAATATGTGACAAAACACATATCACAACAAGAGAGACAACACAACACTACATCAAGAGAGACCTAAACGACAACATAGCAAGGCAGCAACACATGACAACACAGCATGTTAGCAACACAACATAACAACAACATGGTAGCAACACAACATGGTAGCAGCACAAAACATGGTACAAACATTATTGGGCACAGACAACAGCACAAAGGGCAAGAAGGTAGAGACAACAATATATCACACAAAGCAGCCAAAACTTTCAGTAAGAATGTCCATGAATGACTGAGGGACTGAGGGACCTTACAGATAATTGTATGTGTGGGGTACAGCGATGAGGTAGTCCTAACTGTCATGACTGAGGGACCTTACAGATAATTGTATGTGTGGGGTACAGTGATGAGGTAGTCCTAACTGTCATGACTGAGGGACCTTACAGATAATTGTATGTGTGGGGTACAGCGACGAGGTAGTCCTAACTGTCATGACTGAGGGACCTTACAGATAATTGTATGTGTGGGGTACAGCGATGAGGTAGTCATAAAACAATCCAGTTAAACACTATTAATGTACACAGAATCCATGCAACTTTTACTCCTGAACTTATTTAGGCTTGCCATAGCAAAGGGGCTGAATACTTATTGACTCAAGACATTTCAGCTTTTCATTTTATATTAATTTGTTAATATTTCTAAAAAGATAATTCCACTTTGACATTATGGGGTGTTGTGTGTAGGCCAGTAACAAACAAAAAACTAAATTTAATACATTTTCAATTCAGGTTGTAACACAACAAAATGTGGAAAAAGTCGAGGGGTGTGAATACTTTCTGCAGGCACTGTATCTACTCATCAGTCAGTAAACCACCAGGCACTAGGGGAGATAGAACTGACCTAGTGTAGATTATAACAGTTCAATGATTTATGACACTCATCAGTCAATGTCTTCCTGAAGGACATAACTAACTACAAATGCTCCAGAGCATGATTGTATATGAACAGAACCCAAAGATGGTGGAATTATCTTTTTAGAAATATTAACAAATTAATAGAAAATGAAAAGGACATTGCAGGTTCTCTTATTTATCAGAGCAGTAACCAACTACAACAGATCTTTATCAATTGAGAACACATTCTCATTTACAGCAACAACCTGGGGAATAGTTACATGGGAGAGGGAGGATGAATAAGCCAATTGGATGCTGGGGATGATTAGGTGGCCATGATGATACGAGGTCCAGATTGGGAATTTAGCCAGGATTTAGCTACTCTGAGTTCTGTATTCTCAAAAACACATATGTACAAAAAGGTTAGCTGTCGGACTGATGTGTTATACAAGACAGATATCTTCTAAATACTGTAATATTGAGAGCCTTGAGGCGTACTATTATTAAGTAGTGTATCTATGTTTGAAGTGACATTGAGGTATTCTCAGTGTTCAACACTCAGATGACATGTCAATCAACATACATAATAATGTCTGTTCATGCATTAAACATTCACATTAACTCACGTATTTGAAACAGTTTCCAACAATCAGCTGTTACAAAGAGCATTGACAGCATGGTGCCTGACTTCGGGTAATGAGGGGAAGAAAGAGAGTGCGTAAAATCACGAATCATTATTTTTTACAAATGTAACCTTTGGAGGAAATTGGGACATGTGAAGCCTAAAAAGGGAATCACACATCAAGACAAATGGTCTCTATCTTAAAGGGACTGTTCGCTCATGTTACAAATGTGTGACTGAGTTGCTCTAATTCCTCAACGGCACAGCTGGCAGAGCTCAAAAAAGCACCGTATAGTTGAAAATTCTTCTTGGAGTCACAAGTGCATTGAAATGACTTAGGAACTCTGCATACTTTGGAGAGGTGTGGACACCTGCAGACACCAGTTAGTCCTTTCATTCAAACCTTTGTCATTTGTGTGTCTTATGTTGCAACTACCCCACATTTTCCAGGAATATTCTTATCATGTTACTGAATGTATCTAGAATATTTTCAGAAGCAGCAAAAAGTACAGAAAATGTCAAATGCACATAAAATCAACAGTGTAACGTTTGGATTCAGTCTTGCAGGTGAACTGTTGTATTCTCACCTTTGGTTTAATAACACTTTCATAACCTCCCAACTGTTCCCTTAAAATTGCTACCATGGTTTTGCATATGCTTTTCATATTTCTTCTGTTAGAAACATTTCAATTTAGCCCTATCCATATGGACCTATTCCCACGAATGTGAGAGGTTAAACATTCACATTAACTCATGTATTTGAAACAGTTTCCTAGAATCAGCTGTTGCAAAGAGCATTGACCGCACGGTGTGTGGCTTTGGGTAATGAGGGGAAGAAAGAGAGTGTGTAAAATTGCTGCTTTATTTCTTATTATTTTAAGCGTTCACGTTAACTAATGTATTTGAAACAGTTTCCTACAATCAGCTGTTGCAAAGAGCATTGACCGCATGGTGTGTGGCTTTGGGTAATGAGGGGAAGAAAGAGAGTGTGTAAAATTGCTGCTTTATTTCATATTCTTTTAACCTTTGGGAAAATGTAGATATTTGAAGCCTTAAAGGGGAATCACACAATACTTATTTTCTCTATCTTAAAGGGGCTGTTCACCCAGATTACAAATGCGCGACTGAGTTGATGTAGGCACACAACTGTACTCGGCACGCTATTTTATTTGTGACATGCTACCACTCCCATTGGTTTGCGCGCAACAATGTTAATACTAACTAGAGTAAGCAAACTATCCTGCATGGAGAGTATAAAACATTAGGAACACCTTCCTAATATTGAGTTGCACCCCCTTTTGCCCTCAGAACAGCCTCAAATCATCGAGACATGGACTCTACAAGGTGTCAAACGTTTCACAGGGATGCTGGCCCATGTTGACTCCAATGCTTCCAATATTTGTGTCAAGTTGGCTGGATGTCCTTTGGGTGGTGGACCATTCTTGATAGACACAGGAAACTGTTGAATGTGACAAACCCACCAGCATTGCAGCTCTTGACACAAACCGATGCACCTAGTACCATACCCCATTCAAATGCACTTTTGTCTTGCCCATTCACCCTCTGAATGGCAAACATACACAATCCATGTCTCAATTGTCTCAAGGCTTAAAAATCATTCTTTAACTGTCTCTTTCCCATCATTTACACGGATTGAAGTGGATTTAACAAGTTACATCAATAAAGGATAATCGCTTTCCCCTGGTTAGATCATGTCATGGAAAGAGCAGGTGTTCCTAATGTTTTGTACACTCAGTGTATATTGTTCGTCACTGACTGACTTACCATAGAGCTACACATTTCTCTGGATACATTTGTAATGTTTCATTCAATCAAAAGCCATACTGCCTATACCCTTCCTCAACTATGACCCACACCTGCTCAACTCCCAAGGAAATCACATCCTGTTCAGACAGAGGGCGAACCAGCCAAAGCAAGTGGACAGGGTGTTGTATGGGTTTGACAAAATGGTCTAGTAGTCCAGAAACACCTTTCCCCCTTCCCTCCAGATGGCCAGAGGAGACTGCCAGGGCAGGGCTGGCCTGCCTGCACAACCATGACCTCCAGCTCTGGATCAATTAGCCCAACATTAATGTTGTTAGTCTGCTATCCATACAGAGATGCCATCTCTCATGAAAATCAGCTGAGAGGAATTCTCCGTACAAGTCTGTAAACATGGTTAAAGTTGGAATCTGCATTAGGGGAAACAGCGCCACAGCGCCACTGTTTGTCCCAGAGCCTTTGTTATTGTTTTGTGGATGAGAATGGAGGAGAGAAGCGTCCGACAGCGTGGTAATAACAATTCTGTTGTTCTATCGCGTGTGTGATGATGTCAGAGGGAAAGTTAAAACAGTGTTTGTTGTTTGCAGTAACTTCTTAGTGGTTGTAATATCCAAATGGACTTGGCAGTTTCACCAATTAAGGATCCTAGCTTTCAATTATGGGGGAAAGCACTAACTATATTTTTGCAACAATATTATCATTCTGGAACAACAGAGGGTCCCTTTAAAGATGGCATCCGCAGTATGGGAAACAGCTCCACTGGCAGCCCCACTACGTTGTTATTGTTGTTAGCTGCAGAGCTGAGGAGCGTCAGGCAGCATGGTAACAAAATCAGCGCAGTACATATTGTGCTCTTCTGTCACACGTGCGATGATGTCAGAGGGGAAAAAACTGTGTTCATTGTTTGCAGTTACCTCTTTGTCGTTGTAAGATCCCAAACGGACATGGCTGTTTCACCAACTAAGGATTACAGCTTTAAGAGATTGTATGTGTCATTTTGACATGAAAATAAATTACAGAAAATACGAGGAATGGGATATTCCTAAAATGACACCATTCCCAAGATCTTGGTTTTCCTTCATTGGGAGTATGTCAGCTCCACACCCCAGATCTATTAACAGATGGGAAAGTGTGCCTTGCTTCCTCCTCTCCTCTTATATGGAGGCAGGAGACCCATGTAGGCTACACTGCTCCGGGGACCATATGTTACTCCTTCCTTCATGGAAGAGATGGAGGCATGGAGACTTGCCAAATCACATTGGCTAGACCCCAGGGTCTTTCTCTATTGTGTCAGGGAGAGCTTTGATGGACTTCCTCCAACAATATGGACCATTTCAATTGACCCTCCAATAAACCACCTCTTCTGGTACACCCCAAAGACCAAGAGACCCAAGCATCCATTGAGACAGTGAGTAACTGAAGTAGTCAGGGTCTGTGTGTCACACCCTGATCTGTTTCACCTGTCCTTGTGCTTGTCTCCACCCCCTCCAGGTGTCGCTCATCATCTCCAGTGTTTTTTTACGTGTGTTTTCTGTCTCTCTGTGTCAGTACGTCTTGTTTGTCAAGTCAACCAGCGTTTATCTCCTAGCTCCTATTTTTCCCAGTCTCTGTTTTTCCTAGTCCTCCTGGTTTTGACCCTTGCCTGTCCTGACACCGAACCCGCCGGCCTGACCATTCTTACTGCCCTGACCTCGAGCATGCCTAATGCCTTGTACTGTTTTGGACTCGGACCTGGTTACTGAACCCCTACCTTTCCTGACCTCGAGCCTGTCTAAAGCCCTGTACTGTTTGGACTCTGACCTGGTTACTGAACCCCTGCCTGTCCTGACCTCGAGCCTGTCTAAAGCCCTGTACTGTTTGGACTCTGACCTGGTTACTGAACCCCTACCTATCCTGACCTCGAGCATCCCTAACACCTTGTAGTCTTTTGGACTCTGACCTGGTTACTTAACCCCTACCTATCCTGACCTCGAGCCTGTCTAAAGCCCTGTACTGTTTGGACTCTGACCTGGTTTATGAACTCTCACCTGTACCCAACCTGCCTTTTGCCTACCCCTTGTGTTATAATAAATATCAGAGCTCAACCATCTGCCTCCTGTCTGCATATGGGTCTCGCCTTGTGCCCTTATACTGTTATTTCAAAACAGAGGTTATATTGTGCTGGGCATGACACAAGCACTATCAGTTTTCTACCCAGAATACCTATGGTGATGTCTGGTTAACACCGTTATCTCCCTGAAGGAGACACATCAACAATCAGCATCATTAGTGTCTACTGGGTCTATATGAATGACCTACTGTATGTTGGGCTATACACTCACAAGAATCAATACGAATAATCCAAATGGAGTTGACATAACAGAGTATGGATAGCAGGCGTTCCCTATCTCCAATCTATTTCCAGCAGTAAATCATTCACCCACCGAGGCTACAAGAAACATTTACCACTTTGTAACAACATGGAAGGATAATGAAATAGAACATATAAATGTAGTTACACTGCATGGATGGGAGGGAGATATCCATATCTCAGACCCTCCTGGTTGGTTTCTGCAGGAACACTCTCCTGTTTTCTATGGCTGGGAGTGAGGAGGTAGGTTCTCTATCTCTGCAATCATAATCAACATTGATTCGACTACAATACATGCACGCCAGCATAGATTCATCTGAAGGGAGACTACCTATGTTTTCATCTTTTCTTATTTGGCATCTACCTGCAAAATGCAGACAGGATACGTGTGATCACAGATTCATATTATTCAGGAATATTTACAGTGTAGTAATCTACAACTTTCTTCAGGCTTGCAGTGACCTGTATCTACTTATTTGTGGTTGGTGGAAAAGGATTAGTGATAAGAAAACACATTAAAATGGTATAGGGTTACATCCTGCAGCTCAGGTGAAGAATAGAAAACTCCACAAAATACCCCAAGACTAATGTAGGTTTCTGAGTTTCCTGGAAGCCATAACTGAGATATACAACATGCCGCCAATGACCGTTCTCAGCTTGTAGTTGTCTCTAACTTACTCGTTTTACACCTCCAGTGTTAATTGTCACCTATTTTAGATTTAGTTTTAGGCTTAGTCTTTATGACTAAAACACTTTCTGATCTTAGTCGCATTTTAGTCATTTCATCCTTCTTAGTTTAAGTTATGATGGGTCGTCAAAAACTCTGGACAATTTTTGTCTAGTTTTAGTCAGTCATTTTAGTACTATTTTAGTCATTGTAGCGTTCTTCTGTTTTGATAAATAGTTCATACAAACCTCTAAGTTAACTTCCACTCCCTTAGTCACAGCCATTTCAGTCACACAATAGTCAGTGCAATATTTTCTATGAAATAATTAGGCTAATATTTAAGCTACCTGTATGTGCACATTCAGGTGGCCTTGTCCAACTAGGCCTACGATCCCCTTGTATACTTTAACTGGCAACATTGATATTGTGGCAGATTGTAACCAATGCCAGCCATAATTAACCATATAACACTCCCCATCGTAACCATCAAGGGGGTAAATAACTGGTTTTCTGAGAAAAGGGGAGAATTGAAGCTTCACAGAAATGGCAGAAATATTACTTGCACTCCTAATATTCAACAAATACCATTTGATTTTCCCAGAGGAAAAAAGCAACGTCAACCCGCATTTACGGACTGCAAGAGACCGCATCAATGAACAACAGCGCACATGGGAAAAGAGAGCTTCTGATGAGATCAAAGCAAAAATAGCCTACATGAAAGTAAGAGGGAGTGTAATCATTATTGTTTCTAGTTCAGGTTAGTTACTCGTGAAGTGTCCTTGCTTTGCATCAGTTCAAAAGATTGACGAGTGACTGAAGAGACCGCCTGGGAGCTGTGTGGGAGAACCGCGTAGATCAGCTCAATCAGACCGCGCAACTGAAAGATCTTAATTAATGAGAGGATTGCATTACATTCTGCATGCTTGCTTATGATTCGACAAAACAGATGAAAAGGAGCATGTCCATTAGGAATTATCGTCTAGTCACATTTTCGACAACTAAAATGAAAAGTAATTTGTATTAGTTATCGTTTTTTTCCAGGGTCTCCTCTCATTATCATAATAGTTTTGGTCAGGAAAAAGAGGTGATTGACAAGTATTTTTTGTCGTAGTTCTTGTCGACGAAATTATATCAAACTGTATCCAACTGACCGACTAAAGGTTACAAATACTTTAATTTACACAACAAACCCCCAGCAAGCTTAGTATTTAAAGCAGTGCAGTTGACAAAGCCCCTATGGTGGAGCTGAGGTAATTCTCACTGAGGTGGGATAGCTGATAAACACCTTAAAAGCCCAAACATAAAGCCTTTATTTATCTACAGCTCTCACCATGAGAGAAGGTACAGACCCATATGCTGTGGCCCAGTGAGTTCTAGGTATGGAACCATAGGGCAGAGCCTTCTCTCTAGCAGATGTACAGAGTGTAATTACTGTTCACAAAGGGGGTTCTAGCAGCACGCTATGGGCCTCAGGTCCTGTCCTACACAGCCTTTCTCTAGGAAGAGCCCTCTGGGAAAGAGCCCTGATGGGGTGGGTTGAGTCCCTGTGCCCCCTGTCACCCCCTGCCTCATGCTGTCAGATATGTAGATGACCTTTGACCCCCAAAACGGTCCCTAGATGGAAACAGGGCATATGTGCCACTACCATCATGTTCAGTAGCAGGGCCATGTTTTGTAACCGTATGCTGGATAACGTGGAAAGGCAGCAGAGGCAGTCAAGAGAGGCGATTTACAAGGTAATTGGGGTGCAATTTTAGGAGAACATGACAGATTTGTGAGTTTAATGAGCATAGAATGTTTAGCATTTTAGTCTGTCATCTGATTTGAAATGGTTAGACATTATGTCCAAATTATTACAAGGCAATTGATTTAATGAGAAGCTGCAGAGCCAAAAGTCTGGTTTCTGACTACCAATGCATGGTGGTTGAAGCTGGTTTCACCATACATTTATTTTTTACTTCAACATAGCCTACGTAACCATGAGTTATAGTCTATGGAACTACACACAACTTGGAGGCAGTTGAAGTAAAGACACATTTTAACTGTATCCTTTCAGTTTCTCTACTAGTATAACTTCCATTTTCATTAGGCACTTTTATGGCCCTGTTCCCAGGTGAAAACCCCAGTAAGGTATGGCTGTTTCCTCCCCTAGTTATTAATCAAACAACAATCCTTCTAAAAGAACCCATAGGGCGGAATGCTCTATTCCCCCGACTACGACACTCCACTGACCAATTTCCCATCAGGCACAGTGACTCACCCCCATGTTCGTAGAAGCTGCAGCGAGACTTTATTACCTCAGCACAGGCAGACAGGGAGTCATAAAGCTGACAGGTGTGATAACTCGTCCCCACATTGTCAGGGTGGAGCGAGGGATAGGACAAAGGTGTGATGGGGAAGGGCAGGAAGTGATCATCTTTGGAGGTGCTGAATGGTGCTGAATGGTCCAGCGACACGCCGCTGCCATGCGCCAGCCAGGGTCTGACAGAGTGAGAGAGCCGTGGACAGTGATGGGTGACTGAAGGGGAAGCGTGACAGATCAGATCCGGCTGCTAACGGGAACGTTCCAAATGGCACCCTATTCATTCTCTATATAGTGCACTACCATGGGCCCTGGACAAAAGTAGTGCACTAAATAGGGAAAAGGGAGCCATTTGGGATGCAAACCTATATCTCCCGTTGTTCCTCCTCCGTAGAGTACAACCGTCCTCTGGGTTGGCACTGGGGAAGCACACTCACAGGCCCTGTGCCAGGTTTTACCCATTCTACCCTCTGCCAAACCCCCATCTACAGTCTCAATGAAACTGTACAGCCACTGTGGGTTTGGCTACAGTTTTAAAAGGTCAAATCAGCCTAACATTTTGTCATCAATCTACTTCAACAATAACAAATGGATTGGTCATGTAGAAGCTTTGTGACTGTCTTCTTATAACTAACTAATGACGACCTTGAAAAGATAATCAACTAAAACCTTAAAGATGCACTATGAAGAAATTGTTCCGCCATTTCCTGGTTTCTACAATTCGAATATTCGCCTAATTTCAGTTTATGTGACAAAACACGCAAGTATAGTGTAGAGAATGATTGTACCATCTAAACCGCTGTGAAATATATTTTCAATAAACAAAAATATTGTATTTTCAGCTGTTTGAAGCTGGTGTACAAAACTGAAAGTAAAAGACGCAAAAACGAAACTAAAGAACGAGAAGCATGGAACTAGTGCACATAGAAAAGATCTACAGCTTCTTAGACTTGCTTTCAATAAGAATGACTGATCTATAACACACTTTTCTATGTGAATTTGGTCAGGTTACATATTGCAGCTTCGACAACAGTCTTGGGGGCCGAGGTGGGTGGAAAAAAAGGGTGGATGACTTTGATAATCTCTTACATCTAGCCTACATACTTAACAAGCTATGCAACAAAGCAAAATGTCAAGTATATATTTTGATCTCTATCAGTTTATATTTATAAAACATTAATAGAAGTGCAAGGATTTACGGCAAGTGAACGTTTTTGATTTAAAGGTCATTCTACTGCCAAATGTCAAAATGGCCAATCGTTCCTGGGAGGCCATCATATCGTATTCATGGATCTCTGTATAACTTTGTGGCTGGGAGGCAGTACTGTCAACCAGAGCACAGACAATAACGTATTGCTGATGTAGATCACAGCCAGCCAGCACACAGCCACTGCCCTCTACATGAATATTTTATCTCATACATACAGTGGGGCAAAAAAGTATTTAGTCAGCCACCAATTGTGCAAGTTCTCCCATTTAAAAAGATGAGAGAGGCCTGTAATTTAAATCATAGGTACACTTCAACTATGACAGACAAAATTAGGAAAAAAAATCCAGAAAATCACATTGTAGGATTTTCAATCAATTTATTTGCAAATTACGGTGGAAAATAAGTATTTGGTCAATAACAAAAGTTTATCTCAATACTTTGTTATATACCCTTTGTTGGCAATGACAGAGGTCAAACTTTTCTGTAAGTCTTCACAAGGTTTTCACACAGGTTTTCACACTGTTACTGGTATTTTGGCCCATTCTTCCATGCATATCTCCTCTAGAGCAGTGATGTTTTGGGGCTGTTGCTGGGCAACACGGACTTTCAACTCCCTCCAAAGATTTTCTATGGGGTTGAGATCTGGAGACTGGCTAGGCCACTCCAGGACCTTGAAATGTTTCTTACGAAGCCACTCCTTCGTTGCCCGGGCAGTGTGTTTGGGATCATCGTCATGCTGAAAGACCCAGCCATGTTTCATCTTCAATGCCCTTGCTGATGGAAGGAGGTTTTCACTCAAAATCTCACGATACATGGCCCCATTCATTCTTTCCTTTACACGGATCAGTCGCCCTGGTCCCTTTTCAGAAAAACAGCCCCAAAGCATGATGTTTCCACCCCCATGCTTCACAGTAGGTATGGTGTTCTTTGGATGCAACTCAGCATTCTTTGTCCTCCAAACACGACGAGTTGAGTTTTACCAAAAAGTTCTATTTTGGTTTCATTTGACCGTATGACATTCTCCCAATCTTCTTCTGGATCATCCAAATGCTCTCTAGCAAACTTCAGACGGGCCTGGACATGTACTGGCTTAAGCAGGGGGACACGTCTGGCACTGCAGGATTTGAGTCCCTGGCGGCGTAGTGTGTTACTGATGGTAGGCTTTGTTACTTTGGTCCCAGCTCTCTGCAGGTCATTCACTAGGTCCCCCCGTGTGGTTCTGGGATTTTTGCTCACCGTTCTTGTGATCATTTTGACCCCACGGGGTGAGATCTTGCGTGGAGCCCCAGATCGAGGAAGATTATCAGTGGTCTTGTATGTCTTCCATTTCCTAATAATTGCTCCCACAGTTGATTTCTTCAAACCAAGCTGGTTACCTATTGCAGATTCTGTCTTCCCAGCCTGGTGCAGGTCTACAATTTTGTTTCTGGTGTCCTTTGACCGCTCTTTGGTCTTGGCGTTGTGGAGTTTGGAGTGTGACTGTTTGAGGTTGTGGACAGGTGTCTTTTATACTGATAACAAGTTCAAACAGGTGCCATTAATACAGGTAACGAGTAGAGGACAGAGGAGCCTCTTAAAGAAGAAGTTACAGGTCTGTGAGAGACAGAAATCTTGCTTGTTTGTAGGTGACCAAATACTTATTTTCCACCATAATTTGTAAATAAATTCATTAAAAATGTGATTTTCTGGATTTTTTTCCCTCATTTTGTCTGTCATAGTTGAAGTGTACCTATGATGAAAATTACAGGCCTCTCTCATCTTTTTAAGTGGGAGAACTTGCACAATTGGTGGCTGACTAAATACTTTTCTGCCCCACTGTATATGCCACAGTGCCCTCAAACACATGATCTTCTTTCCTCTTGCCCTAGCAGTAACATATGAATTATGCCTCTGTCAGGAGATTTGGCTTAAGACCATATTTTTACCCACCAAGCACATACACTTACACGTAATAGCATACTATCATAATATCCAAACGCATGCAGGCTATATAGCCTTTATGTACAGTGTAACTCTCAGGGGGCACAGATAACTGCCTGCTTGTATCAGCACGAACGCCCCTAGCTCCGAGGCAGAGACAGATGACACACCTCCAGACCCACCGTCAGTTCATTTACCTCCAGAATAAAGATTCAGTACTCTATTTTGTTTCTGTGGTGTTTGCCAGAGGTCCTCTGTTTTGCTCAGGGTTAAATGAATTAAATGGGCGTATCGCCAAACCACTGTAGCTCCAAACCATAAGATATTTGCAGCCCCTTCCCTCCCAAGGCCTGGAGAAAGAGAGATATCGGGTTGTGTGAGTGTGTTTATCGCTTTGGCTGTCGGTGGCTCTGTGGGAAAAGTTTATCATGCCAAAAGAAGAGTAGTCTGCAAGGGCTTTCTTTGGATACTAAGAGTGTCAGTCTGCAAGGGCTTTCTTTGGATACTAAGAGGGTCAGTCTGCAAGGGCTTTCTTTGAATACTAAGAGGGTCAGTATGCAAGGGCTTTCTTTGGATACTAAGAGGTTCAGTCTGCAAGGGCTTTCTTTGGATACTAAGAGGGTCAGTCTGCAAGGGCTTTCTTTGGATACTATTCTGTATGAACGGAGAAATAATATTAAGCAAGAAGCTATGTTTTTCTGATGAAACATGAAATAGTCTCTCATTAGAATCGTTCTAGCATAGAATAGTACATGATAGTACTATGCCTTAGTTATCGTTCCTCAGACATTTCCCTAAAGACATCATGGAGTTGAGATCAACATCCATGTAAAGAAGAAAAGCAATGTTAACATCAATGTAAACAAGTCAGTTGACTAAAGTGTGTTCCAAATACACTGAGTCTACAAAACATTCTGAACAGGATGTGATTTCCTTGTGAGTTAAGCAGGTGTGGGTCATAGTTGAGGAAGGGTATAGGCAGTATGGCTTTTGATTGAATGAAACATTACAAATGTATCCAGAGAAATGTGTCAAACAGTGACTAACAATATACACTAGGGACACCTGCTCTTCCCATGACAAAGACTGACCATTTGAATCTTGGTGAAAGTGATGATCCCTTATTGATGTCACTTGTTAATTTCACTTCAATCAGAGTAGATGAAGGGGAGGAGACGGGTTAAATAATGATTTTTAAGCCTTGAGACAATTGAGACATGGATTGTGTCTGTGTGCTATTCAGAGGGTGAATGGGCAAGACAAAACATTTAAGTGCCTTTGAACAGGGTATGGTAGTAGGTGCCAGGAGCACCGGTTAATGTGAAAAAATACAGACCTGCTGTATTTTTCATGCTCAACAGTTTACCGTGTGTATCAAGAATCGTCCACCACCCAAAGGACATCCAGCCAACTTGACACAACTGTGGGAAGCATTGGAGTCAACATGGGCCAGCGTCCCTGTGGAATGCTTTCGACACCTTGTAGAGTCCATGCCCCAATTCAATGTTCGTAATGTTTTGTACACTCAGTGTGTGGTTTTTCTACATTCAGTAACCTAACTACAAACTATTTATTTAATTGAAGAAATTCCATCAGAGCGCCTCATTCATAAATGTAGCAAACGTCCCTGTAAGTCATCAGACAGCAGCCAGTACAGTCAGTACCAGTGTGTCCATGAGCTGCATGACTGCCTCCGTCATGGGTGGCATACGGAGGCACTGCGTCCACCAGGTGGCCCACACATCTGGCTCATTACCTCTCAGCTACCACCATGACTCTCCACCGCTCTGACAGCCTGTTGGAATAATCTCATCAGGACCAGGGAGGCAGGGAGGGAGTCACACACTGTCATCGTAACATGCTGCTGTCTGAAATGTGCTGGAGCAGGACAGCGAAGGCAGCCATGTGCAGACCGTGCAGTGGGAATGAGTTTACATTCTTGTGACGTAAGAACGAGATGGACCTTAATCGTACTTTTTCAGATAAGTGATACAATTAAGAAATAGCCATAATATGACTGATTTAATATGGCTTCCGACAGTCGTGGACTCAGAGCTCTAAAAGACAGGAGAAGAGGACGTTAGGCGTTAATTGCTGTTGTCTGGCTGACTGTCACTGTCAGTACTATCAGGTACTATCTGATGATGATCTTCTGGAACAGGGATGGGCAACTTTGATATGTTTGGGGCCCACAAAAAATCTGAACTTGCGCTGCACACACACACACACACACACACACACACACACACACACACACACACACACACACACACACACACATCTCTGCTCTAGAAGGACTGTTACCAGGACTCCAGTCTATATATAACGTGATGATCCTCTAGAAGGACTGTCACCAGGACTCCAGTCCATATATAACATGATGATCCTCTAGGACTGTCACCAGGACTCCAGTCTATATATAACGTGATGATCCTCTAGAAGGACTGTCACCAGGACTCCAGTCTATATATAACATGATGATCCTCTAGGACTGTCACCAGGACTCCAGTCTATATATAACGTGATGATCCTCTAGAAGGACTGTCACCAGGACTCCAGTCTATATATAACATGATGATCCTCTAGGACTGTCACCAGGACTCCAGTCTATATATAACATGATGATCCTCTAGGACTGTCACCAGGACTCCAGTCTATATATAACATGATGATCCTCTAGGACTGTCACCAGGACTCCAGTCTATATATAACATGATGATCCTCTAGGACTGTCACCAGGACTCCAGTCTATATATAACGTGATGATCCTCTAGAATGACTCCAGTCTATATACAGCATAAGGTGATAATCCTCTAGGACTGTCACCAGGACTCCAGTCTATCTATAACGTGATAATCCTCTAGGACTGTCACCAGGACTCCAGTCTATCTATAACGTGATAATCCTCTAGGACTGTCACCAGGACTCCAGTCTATCTATAACGTGATAATCCTCTAGGACTGTCACCAGGACTCCAGTCTATCTATAACGTGATGATCCTCTAGAAGGACTGTCACCAGGACTCCAGTCTATCTATAACGTGATAATCCTCTAGGACTGTCACCAGGACTCCAGTCTATATATAACGTGATAATCCTCTAGGACTGTCACCAGGACTCCAGTCTATATATACCACGATGTGCTTCTGACCGAGGTCAGCCTTGTTAGCTTATTAGCTTTAAGCACTAACCTCATTAAGGACAGAGTCCTCTGCCTTTACCTTCCAGCACCCTCTGCTGACTCTCCGGTCGCCCTAAGGGGCGATGGCATCTCAAAGGTGTGCCACTTGGCCCCGAGGGCCCCAAGTGCCGCCAATCCAACCTGCGTGTTCTATCCACCATAGTTACAGCGTTGAGGCAAAACTGCTGTCACGGCAGATTTTTCATGCATACAATATTACGTCTACAGCCACTGCCTTTAATCCCAGAGAGAACGAGAGAGGGCAAGAGGAGCTCTGATGATGGATTACCACTTCCTGTCATATACTGTAGTACTAACTAGACCCTGGCTATAAGCACAAGCAACAATTTCAAACAAAGGCACTCAGTGAATACAGAATACAGCATACAAGATGAATGTGACTGGAATATCTGGAATACACTCCTACTACTACTACAGATCCCTGCCGGTTTCCTGAAATAGCCTGGTTTATTTCAATGTCAACAGAGTTATGCCTCCCTATGAAGATTGACACTGTCGACTCCAAAATTTCACACCCCTGATATATTTAACACAACTTCTACATCCTTTGAAATCAATAAAACACTTTAATTAACTGAAAATCTAATATTGACTTCCCATACAAGCCATAATTCAGAAATTATGAGGACCGTATTCCAGCATGCATGCTTTTCCTTCTCTGTAAGCACAGAAAGCTAAACCTGGAACATCAAACATTCAGCATATCAACACGGTATGTGGCGACTGCACCTCATTCCTGTGTATACCCTCATTTAGGGCCGTAATTCGATGTTTAATAAATTGCATAATCCTATCAGAACACAGCAGGACGGGCTAGTACAGCGGGGCGAATGTGACGACAACAATGGTGTCAAGCGCCGGTACAATGACAGATCCTCTATTTATCACAGAGATAGAAAGAGAGAGATGAGGTGAAATGGGAATGTTGTTGTTCCGTCCCTGGCTGTCTCCCCAGCCCCAGCTTCACTCCCCTTGCTTCAGCCTCTGTGTCTGTCCATGCCCTCCTGGCTCCTGTTTAAACTGGACTGCTTTTGTCCTTAAATGACAGGAGCTGCTGATGAAGCTGCTCCTAAATAAAGAACGACTAGTGTAATGAATGCTGGGCCTCCTCCTGCCAAAAACTGCATTACAGGCTCTAATGCGCTCCCTTGTCTGAATCAGTCTATCAGCTAACCTGTTCTCAGAGAGTGAATTAAAGATCCAGAGAAGAATTAAAGATGATATTGGAGGAGAAGGGGTTAGTCGGAATGAGGGAGGGAAGAAAAGCCAATGAGAGAAGCATCGAGACTCACCCAGGGCAGGTACACGACCCACGACCCCGGCCATGACCTTTTAAAGACTTGAGAGGCGAACAGCACTCCCTCTATGTTGAATGGTTCATTTCTCTGTCAGCAGGATAAATCAGCAAGATGGTGATAGTCAGAGAGATCCCTGCTTCCACAGACTCCAAAACAATCTTGAATGTTCTCAACTTATTTATTAATTAATTTATTTGCCAGGGACCATGTACAACATGTCATTGCACCAGATTTAACTTGATAGCTCATTTTCATCTGTAATCCCTGGGCAGAAAACAATCAACATCAATACATCATTACAATGCTACAATACACTGAGTGTACAAAACATTAAGAACACCTGCTCTTTCCATTACATGGACTGAACAGGTGAATCCAGGTGAAATCTATGATCCCTTATTGATGTCACTTGTTAAATCCACTTCAATCAGTGTAGACGAAGGGGAAGAGACAGGTTAAATAAGGATTTTTAAGCCTTGAGACAATTGTGATGGATTGTGTATGTGTGCCATTCACAGAGTGAATGAGCAAGACAAAACTGCAAGTGCCTTTGAATGGAACGGGGTATGCTAGTGGGTGCCAGGCGCACCGGTTTGTGTCAAGAACTGCAACGCTGCAGGGTTTTTCACACTCTGTATCAAGAATGGTCCACCACCCAAAGGACATCCAGCCAATTTGACACAACTGTAAGAAGCATTGGAGTCAACATGGGCCAGCATCCCTGTTGAAAGCTTTCAACAATTTGTAGAGTCCATGCCCTGACGAATTGAGGCTGTTCTGAGGGCAAAATGGGGGGATGCAACTCAATATTAGGAAGGTGTTCCTAATGTTTGATATAGTCAATGTATATATATCTAAATATATAAGAATAGCAATACCTAGGGAAGACAATTTAGTGTGAATGCAATGATACTTTTGTTAAAATATATGATTCATCTCGTCTGAAACCATGCATTTTTTACTCCGACTAGGCCGGAGATATTTTTGTGAAAATAGATTATTCATCTCGCCTGAAAACATGTATTTTGGGTACTCAGACTAGGCTGTAGACATACCATAAATCTTTCACAGACTCCAAAACAATTTCTACACAATGTTCTCAGCTTAGTGACGCCTGATGAAGACAATTGGGACAAAATGTGGACCAGAACTAGTATCTCTTGTTGTTGATATAACTCAAGACAGTTTTATTGGGTCCTTCAGACACCAACTAAAGTACTGTTTTCAAACCAGGTCATCTTGCAATGAGAAAACAGGCCTATAATAGGAAAATGAGCAATGGTGAATTGTTAATTCATTATCCCAATGAATTAGTGATTTAGAGAGGGTGAGATACATGAGGCACATGAAGAAGAGGGGCTGCAGATGCTCCCTAGTGCTCAGGGGGCTCAGAGCAAAACAAACACACGCGGTTCTCACACACACACACAACCCATGTCACAAAACCAACCTCTCCCACTCCATTTCAGAACACTTTTCTTTGTGTAGGGCACCAGGTTACTAGATGTCTTTCACCAACACATGTGTAAGCCCAGTGATATAACTCTGGATGCATCACACAAATAACCATATGCATATTAAATCCCTTCTTCTATCCATATGACGTTTGTACTCTTACCAAGATATTGTCAGTTTCAAGTTTAATCTTTGAATTTCAACTTGAATATATCAACTTCCTTCCATCTCTGCAGGGCAAACATACAAGCAGGAGCCGGGAGAATACTGTACATTTAGAAAATAAAAATGTATTCTGGGAAGTGTGTTTTCTCCCCCTCAAGGAACGAAGCAGAAGTCTTTAAAAAGACATCCCAGGATTATCTGGACAGGCCACAAAGAAATGTCTCTGGAGTGAGAATATTGGGCATCCTGTCTTCTGACACACAATACTGCCAAGGGAAGGAAAGGAGTCTGACAGTGGCAATAAGAGCGCATCTCCTCCTTCTGCTATCAATATGTACAGCTGGTAAAAAAAAAAAAACGTGTTTATGCTTTGACAATAACACTAGGATTGGAAACCGCAGAGCATTTTGTAAAAAAAAAATGTATGGAGTAAAGAGTACATTATTTTCTTTAGGAATGTAGTGGAGTAAAAGTAAAAGCTGTCAAAAATAGAAATAATACAGTACAGATACCCAAAAAACGAATTAAGTAGGACTTTAAAGTATTTTTACTTTATGTACTTTACACCACTGTCAAGCAGTGCATTAGCCAATAACAGCTGTCAATTGGGGCTGCATGATTATGTGGAATTAAGGAGGAATTTTACCTCCGTCGCTAAGCACGTCCATTCACCAGCTGACTCAGGCCTTGTTTGGTTTGCTATTAGTTGAAAATCTTCCTTAACTCAGCACAGGTTGTGTGGAGCATACCGAAGAGACTGCCTCCATCTGTGAATAACAGTACTGGACACACAAAGGCTGGTACGTACGTTCACATAGTACAGTAATAATTGGATATTAAACTGATTATGGCAGAAGGCCGAGTATGGCAATAGTCACCTTACTCTGCTTTTCTTAATCGTCGTATGGTCAAAATCGAAGTAAGCATACGACGACTAAAATACCTGGTTTTCTGATCAATTTTTCAAATTATTAGGACAAATAAACACTAATCGGCGTTCCAGCGGTTTGATCTGCGCATATGCTAGAATCAGACAAGCGCTCTCTAGGGCGAATGAAGTGAGTTCGGAACAACTGAATGTATGAGTCTTAGAAGTAGTTTTCACATACACGCTATATATGTCCGAACTCAGAATCAAATATGCTTCCCAAAAATAGCATGGTCGCTGTGGTAAAACGTTTATTTTGATATGGCGATTTTCTGCATTTATCAGTGCCATCATTTAGCCTGATTTCAGATGTGTCCATTTAAACCAGATTATTAGGGATTTTTTTTCTTGCAAGCATGTAAACGTTTTAATCGAACTATTTATTATATGAATCTGACTATCCACAATAATTGCATTATTGTGTGCATGTTACCGTACTCGGTAAATCCTCCTCGTATATATGTAACAAGTATCCCTTTTGGTAATATCTTGTGGACAGACTACGCAAACATAAATGGTGCCGTAGATATGTCATGATACAACGGGATGCGCGCAATAAAGAGCAGCATTAGTTCCGATCCTTAGATTTTCGTCACTGGTTATTTGGAGAAATCCCGATTTCGCAGGCATTAGCATCTTTTGAATTAAGGAAAGGGTTCCGATTTTCTTTCTCTCTCTTCTCTTAACACGTATGGACCCAGAATTTAATCGAGCATCGGACCAATTACGCAATACTTTCGTTCTAGGTTCATTTAGGCAACATGCACTTCTTCCTCAACTAGATGGGATGGCTGGAGGAGACGCGTGTTATTCTGCGGTAGTTTGGTACCACAGATGGGACCGATCTGTCCTAATCAGATGCCTGAGCTGGATTGACTGTACATCTCTGGTGTTTGTTGTTAACATGCGGCACAGGCCTGCACGAGCACGCTTGCACACAAAACACAGCCTGCAGTACGGGAGGCAGTGCACGTGCACACTCAATGTGACGTTCTCACAAATCTACCAATGTGGATGAGAAGAAAAAATAACGGAAAAAGCATTTCTAAAGGGTATTCTTCTGAATCCAACCAGCCTTTATAGATTAATGATATAAAATGTGCCATACTCTTGACATCAGACAGCAATCTATGTCAAGTCTAATTAATCCCAGTCTATAATTATACTGCATGTTATATTCAGAAAGCCAAAACACAGAAACCAAAGTCTTGAAATAAAATTTAAATCAAGGCGAACAAATACAATCTCATGCAATTCCTTGTAAACTTCTCAATATATCTAAGAGTACCCTCTTATCCACAGCAAATCATCAGTGCATTCAGTACAAGTTCTTCACAGCATTAACAATAGTGCACTAGCAGTGCAGAAGTTCTTCATGTTAAATACCTAAAGTCATAACTTAAATTGTTATTTTATCTTTCTTTTTTGATAGACATTTCCTAATTTCCGCAGTTGACATGAATTAGCATGCTATCTAATATCCTCGTCATCACATTAAGCTGTCTGAGCTTGATTTGTTGAAAAATGACACACTCATGTCAGATCAGTGTCACAGATGAGCAGCTAGCGTTGCCTTACTCCCCACGGTAGAGCAGAGCCAAGTAACAAAACATACTTGTGTGTTAAGAGTAAACCCATGGAAGAAAGACTGACTGCCAGACATCACTGATTGTTTGGCTTGTATTCATGTTATCCTCCTGATGGCACCGACACGGATAGAGAATCAGCTGCCAGCCCCCTCTCTCTCTCTCTCCCTCTTCCTCTCTTCTGAGGAGTAGGCACTGATCTGCCAGAGGACCCTGTACCTCTCTCCGTTTATCTGACAGTTGATCCTCTTCCTCTGGGCACTGCCGCCAGTGCCTTCCATCTGTGGAGGCCACCGTCAGGACAGGACAGACATGTCACTGTGGCATGGCGACTGGGGAGGTCCCGTGCAGAGCTGCTTGTGATTTAGAAACTTGGCCTTGCCAGAAACCCTCCTCCTCACATTAATTTGTCATGCACAAGTTCACCACTCAATGCACACACACATACACCCCCCCCCCCCCCCCGCCAAAAAAAGGAGATCTCAAGAAATGATCAGCAAAATGGAGAAATACAGGAAGCACAAATGATTGCCCAACAGGGAGAGAACGATAATCCTAATCAATATACTACTCTCCTCCACCCACCCAAATCACTAAGCTATAATCGTCACACTTGCCCGTATCATTCAGCCAGCACTGGATGGTGATATGATGTAATATCACCAAGGGATATTCAGATTCTTCCCTGATTCTTTTGTCGGTTCTGATAGGAGGCTACGTCAGGGAGAGAGGACTTCCATGTAGACGGAGAGTAAACAAAACCTTACGACTGAAACACAGTGACTCTGTCTGTCGGTCTGTCTCCAGGGCTTTGGTCACAGTCACTTTTCTCATTTCTAACTTGTCAGACTCGACTTCATCTTTTTTTATCGTCATTGAAATCCCCATTCGCACCACGAGGCGCTGGAGCAACTTGACAGTGCAAATATGACAGTAACACATTTGGACCGAAGAGCAAAGAGAATGTATACAGACACCACCACCAAGGCCTACTGAGACTGTAGACACTGGAGCCTACTACAGCACATCTTTAATAGACACTATATCAGTGTTCTATATCTATGCTGTCTGTTACTACATATAAGCTTCAAGAAGTGAGAAAGTAATCCACCTATGCCATGTTGTATAGAGGCTAAATCACAATCTCCATCTTGGCCCATGGGGCAGTAATATAGAATGAGGGTTTATTTCTGTGTCACTGCGGTCGGGTGAGACTGAGTAAGTACACCTTTCTTTCTTCCGTGCAGGTGAGTGTGTGATAATAGTTTGTGCAATCCAAGGCTGCTGGAGATAATGCCTGCAGGACCCTGGTTAATTTGCTGTTGCCAGTGATGTGTTAAATGGCCATCTGTGAAAAGGTGAGAGCCTCAGTAATGACTTCCTGTATGGAGGAGAAGGAACGGTGGAGTTTGGGGGGGGGGGTATCACACTTGATGTTCCTGGTAAACTGGTATCATACTCACTGTATAGGGCAAGTTGAAACTGCATGCATTTGTGCCACTGGCGCTACACAACCAGAACTGTCAGTCAGACTTACTTCCATTGATATGGCTTCATGGGGAATTTGAGAGTGAGTTTTCTGTGTTTTCTGTGTTTTCTGGTTCACTAGCCACATTCTTTAATGATGGTTAGTTAATACAAATATATGCAGTATATCTATTTATGATTTAGAGCTCAGCAAAATTTCAGCAAGTAATTTAACCATTTCCAAAATCCCAGAACTAGATCAAATGCATAGTGAGGAGTTATTACTGCACATGTTTTACTGGCCTTACCTCACCAAGTATAGTATAGATTGAAAGGGCCACATCAGCCATACTCAGGCACTGCAGTTCAACTCCAGCCCTGTATTTAAGGGTATTATGCTGGTCACCTCTGAAATAGAGTTCTCCCACCTTAGAGAACATTCACCAGTGGATAATTATCCCTAATCATCGCCTCAACAAGCCTACTGTGTAATTTTACAGTAGTTACTTTGGACAGCTACAGCTAGCTAGCCTTCTGCTTTCAGTTTGATCAGCAATTCTCTGTGCAGGTTTGGTCACAGCAAGGTCACACCAGATCAGCTTCAGTATTCGACGTTTGTCCAAGTCCCCAGGACGTTGGGAGATGCCTTTAATGCATCCACTAGGGGCAACGTGAGCGCCTATTACCATCTGGTACAATGGTTGCCAACTCCAGTCCTCATGTACCCCCAACAGTACACATTTCTATTGTAGCTCCGGACAAGCACACCTGATTCAACTAGTCAACAGGCCCTCATTTAATATATATATATATTTTTTAATTAAAACCTATTGTTTTTATTTCATCTTTGGTCATGCTGCTGCTCCCCCTATGATCATTCCACTCCACCTCCTCAACAGTCGTCACTCTGCCTCCACACCACTGGTCAATTCTTTGCCACAGTTATTATTATGTACATAGTGCTATTTCTATTGTGTGTTATGACCATTTCCATGATTTTATTTAACTTACAATCCCTGCATGTTGGAGCTCGACATTTAAGATGTTCACTCTACCCTGCAACCCTGTACATGTGACTATTCAATCATCTGAATCAATGAGTTGTCTGGGGGCTACAACAAAAATGTGTGCAGTTGGAGATACTGGAGTTGGGAACCACTGGTCTAGTAGTCTCAGACGATTGCAGGTTCAATCCCAGGGCTGGAGTTGAGACCCACTGGTCTAGTCGTCTCAGAGGATTGCAGGTTCAATCCCAGGGCTGGAGTTGAGAACCACTGGTCTAGACGTCTGAGGATTGCAGGTTCAATCCCAGGGCTGGAGTTGAGAACCACTGGTCTAGTAGTCTAAGAGGATTGCAGGTTCAATCCCAGGGCTGGAGTTGAGAACCACTGATCTAGTAGTCTCAGAGGATTGCAGGTTCAATCCCAGGGCTGGAGTTGAGAACCACTGATCTAGTAGTCTCAGAGGATTGCAGGTTCAATCCCAGGGCTAGAGTTGAGAACCACTGATCTAGTAGTCTCAGAGGAATGCAGGTTCAATCCCAGGGCTGGAGTTGAGAACCACTGATCTAGTAGTCTCAGGGGATTGCAGGTTCAATCCCAGGACTGGAGTTGAGAACCACTGATCTAGTAGTCTCAGGGGATTGCAGGTTCAATCCCAGGGCTGGAGTTGAGAACCACTGGTCTAGTAGTCTCAGAGGATTGCAGGTTCAATCCCAGGGCTAGAGTTGAGAACCACTGGTCTAGTCGTCTGAGGATTGCAGGTTCAATCCCAGGGCTGGAGTTGAGAACCACTGGTCTAGTAGTCTTAAGAGGATTGCAGGTTCAATCCCAGGGCTGGAGTTGAGAACCACTGATCTAGTAGTCTCAGAGGATTGCAGGTTCAATCCCAGGGCTGGAGTTGAGAACCACTGATCTAGTAGTCTCAGAGGATTGCAGGTTCAATCCCAGGGCTAGAGTTGAGAACCACTGATCTAGTAGTCTCAGAGGATTGCAGGTTCAATCCCAGGGCTGGAGTTGAGAACCACTGATCTAGTAGTCTCAGGGGATTGCAGGTTCAATCCCAGGACTGGAGTTGAGAACCACTGATCTAGTAGTCTCAGGGGATTGCAGGTTCAATCCCAGGGCTGGAGTTGAGAACCACTGGTCTAGTAGTCTCAGAGGATTGCAGGTTCAATCCCAGGGCTAGAGTTGAGAACCACTGGTCTAGTCGTCTGAGGATTGCAGGTTCAATCCCAGGGCTGGAGTTGAGAACCACTGGTCTAGTAGTCTAAGAGGATTGCAGGTTCAATCCCAGGGCTGGAGTTGAGAACCACTGATCTAGTAGTCTCAGAGGATTGCAGGTTCAATCCCAGGGCTGGAGTTGAGAACCACTGATCTAGTAGTCTCAGATGATTGCAGGTTCAATCCCAGGGCTAGAGTTGAGAACCACTGATCTAGTAGTCTCAGAGGATTGCAGGTTCAATCCCAGGGCTGGAGTTGAGAACCACTGGTCTAGTAGTCTCAGAGGATTGCAGGTTCAATCCCAGGGCTAGAGTTGAGAACCACTGATCTAGTAGTCTCAGGGGATTGCAGGTTCAATCCCAGGGCTGGAGTTGAGAACCACTGATCTAGTAGTCTCAGGGGATTGCAGGTTCAATCCCAGGACTGGAGTTGGGAACCACTGGTCTAGTTGTCTGAGGATTGCAGGTTCAATCCCAGGGCTAGAGTTGGGAACCACTGATCTAGTAGTCTCAGGGGATTGCAGGTTCAATCCCAGGACTGGAGTTGGGAACCACTGGTCTAGTTGTCTGAGGATTGCAGGTTCAATCCCAGGGCTAGAGTTGGGAACCACTGGTCTCAGAGAATCACAGGTTCAATCCCAGGGCAGGGCACTCGTTTTCATTTTTTCTGTTTCTACCCTATCCCAAACCTTAATCAGTCGGAATGAATGTCTAAACTTAACCCCCAGACAAACGTTGAATACTGAAGTGAGATCTTATTGATCATTTACCTTCCACTCAACCAAATCCTTCATGTGATGTGCCTGATATAAATTTAAATGGAAAATGGCACTTGCTGATTTATTGAGAATACAAAGTGTGTTTGACTGATTGGGTTTCTACCTTGTTCCGTTTGATGGTGCGATTTCATTGAAACTAAATTGATAATTGAAAAGTTGGACTGTAAGAAGCAAACAAAATATGGTATGGGGATCCTGCTTATCTGCCTCAATTGTTCAATACAGACCATGACCTCTGAATCAGAATCTAGCATGGGAGTGTTTGAGTCAGAGTAATGACATTGTAGTCCCAGGGGGGAAATTCTGGGTTGATGCATGAACTAATTACATGCTTATAACACTATTTTACAAGGGAAATATTTTACTGCACCTGATTGCAAAGTGAATAACGAATAACATTTTTTCAAAACAGTCCAAAAATCTGTGAAAAGGCTTTAACATGCAAGTGTTGATTTCTAGATCATTCTACACAAATCTTTCTAAGGAGCGTTGTCACTCAGCTCTTGAGTGTGTGTGAGAGAGAGAAGGGGACTGCTGCCCGTACTGTGTTTTGTTCGATGGACCACTCTCCTGGAGAGAGGCAAAGTGAGGACACACTTGCCAAAAGCGTTGTCCCCAGTCAGCCATGAAAACAGCATCAGTGTTCCTGCTGCTAAGCTGCCAGCGCTGAAATGAGACTGTCTAATGACACAATGCCCTAGGAAGGCTCAGGTCAGCAGCCCTGCCTAGGCCCTCACAAAGGGCAGCCTGTCGTGTCACTTCAGCTGGCCAGCCCTCCCTCCACACAGGGACAAATGTGAAAGGACTGAGAATGTCCCCATAATCATCTCTACCTCTCAGAGTGGGTGTTATTACTCAACAGGGACCAGTTTCTGTTTCTGAAAAGAACTGCATGGGCAGGTAATGATCAAATGTCTTCATTATTTTTTTACCAATATAAGACAAAGTAACAACATATCATGAAGGCAATGGTCTGAGCTCTAAACCCAACCGTCAAGCTCCAAAACATTCCAAAATAGTTTTTGATGTTTAACATGCAGTCTAACTTTGTTTGCTCCCCAGGTCAAATAAGCCAGGTGCTCATTAATATAGAAGGAATTAAAGATGCGAGAAGTTATTATTTACAAGTTGGAGATTTTTAACAAGGTTATTCTTTCGTTTTGCTTTCCAGTCAGAAACACGGCTGTCAGATCGTCTCCTGTTCTCTCTCCCCAGGTGGCCCTGAGGGCTGGATACTCAGACAGCAACAACAGCCCTCACAATTCATCCAAATGCAACAGTCAGCCATGGTTCTCAAAAAGGAAGGTTGGTACGGGACTGTACATGGTTCATAAACACAGGTCAATGTTGAATGTGAAAAGGGCAGAACGATAATGAAATGGAAACTGCACTTTAAAAAAAATCTACTCATTGTTCCATTTTACTTACTGACAGGAGTAAACAAATGATGTAGCAAGATTACATTTTCCAGTAGATGGCCAGTTAGAATCAAACTCCCAGACAGGAAATGTACATTTTTCTGTATCACCAGTGTGCATTGAAGAGCGCTCTCTCTATCCCCCCATCCCAGCTTCATACAACCAGCGCATGGCTGTCTCATTGGGAACACCAATTAGAGTTAAACTGAAATGTTCTGTTAGGAGGGTATTGTGATCAAGGCTGCAAACAATGGATAAATAGCCATCTCCACATGATTGGCTGTCAAACTGATTTATAAGGAATTCGTAAAGAAAATCCCCCCCATGCTCATCCCGATGTCATTATTTACTTCTTAAACCTTTAATTAATTAATTAACTTATTTCTTGGTTAAAAAAATGCTCCTCTAGACTTTACCACAGAGATATACTATGAGATGGATATAATGGAATTACATTGTGAAGGAATACATAGAAGTGAAATAGCAGCAATGCTGCAGAGTACTTGGGTTGTCTGAAAACACAAGACACCAAATCCTTGCTTCCTCCGTCTTTACCTCAATATACTTCTCAAAGCAAATGAGGGGGCGCTCCTGCTCCTCCCCAGAGCTTGGAGGAAACAAGGATTTAGGACAGCTAGGAACATTTTCAGACACTATTATGGATGCTGAGGAAACGAGTGTTCTGATAATTGAGCAGTTGCCAAGGACACTGATAACACACTGCAGAGATGGCAACACCCTCCTGTGTCCTGCGATGTACACTAATCAGTGTTTGAAAGTGTGAACACAAGACTTCATCTGCTGCAGGATAGAATCATCTTCCTTCAGATTGCGCTTCCAAAAAGCAATGAATGTTACTGCTAGAACTGGATGTACTGCCACACATCTGGTGATGAAGCTTTTCATGTAAGAGTGTAAACGAATTAGCGGGCAAGGCTAGATTTCATTCTCCTCATTTGTTCAGCATTAACCATTGGGTATTTCTGAATGCCAGTGTACTGTGCTGGGTTTAAACAAGAGGTTGGTGCTCAGGATAAATCATGTAACATGGGCTCCACACAGTGGTGGCACAGGGAACAGGAAAATCAGACAGTCACTGAGTAAAGGGCAACCAACTATCTCGCAGTGCTCAGCAGAAAACATTGAGGAACATTCTGATGGAAATATATGAAGTCAATTAGAACAAGGTCCCAGTGGCGTGCAGACTGAGGAATCATGAATAGAACTGACGTGTCGCTGTCCCACTTCTATTGCGAGGAAGTATCGCTAATGTTGATGAGATGTAGCCGTCAGTCAAAACAAGAAGAAAATGTTATTCTCCTCACATGCTTGCACTGAACTTCTGTCCTCTGAATGAGACAAAATGCAAGGGGAGAACCAGCTAATTAATTCAGTGACAAAGCAGGTCTTCAATGTCTCAAAACGGTAAATCAGTGTCATGTGTTTTACAGGAGACAAAACCAGAAATTCACAACAGAATGTTGAAAAAGTAGAATTTTATTAAATTAGATTCTATTATCAAAATGTCAAGTTTCCAGGATGAAGAAAACAGTGCAAAACAGTTACTTTAGACAAATATTTACAAAACAGGTAGCATTCAGCCAAGTTGAAATAAGGCAGCTGTTTCATGTATCTTGCCATTTTTCAACACATCCACAAAAACATCCCCCACATATAAAACATCTTGGTGAAAAGGACAGTTCATAATTTCTCTGACAGCCTTTCACATTTTAAAGGCCATTTCATCATTTCCTTGTGATAACATTCAATATTTCAATGGCAATAAACACATTTTACAAAACAACTTAATACAAAAAGCTTAAATTCATATTTTAAAAAACAGCTTACCAAAATGCATCAAAGCTTTCTTATATCTACTGTAGGGAATACTGTAGGCAAGGCAAGGGGGAATAGCGCAACACAAGGCAAGGATACCAAACATAGATGAATGGCAACCACTGATATACGCTGTTCAATAGTGCAACCCCCTAGACTTGGAAGCCGTGCTGATTGTTGTCAGCTGATCTTAGTGTTGGCCATTTCAGTGGGTGTTCATGGAACAAACCTGTGCTTCGCCGAGGCTTCTCTCCAGCTCCTGAATACAAGGAGAGATCAACTGACTGTGCAGCTGTGCCATTTTAAACCTGAAGGAAAGAGTTATAGAAAAGAAGAGTTGAAAGGAGCAGTATTCCCACTGATCTCTCTTCACAGTTGGCAAGAAAAAGTATACGAACCCTTTGGAATTGGTCATCAAATTTGATTTAATCTTCATCTAAGTCACAACAATAGACAGTGTGCTTAGACAAGAAATACAATGTGTATATTAGTTTATATTGAATACATCATTTAAACATTCACAGTGTAGGTTAGAAACAGTATGTGAACCCCTATGCTAATGACTTCTCCAAAAGCAAATTGTTGTCAGGAGTTGGCTAACCTGGAGTCCGATCAATGAGACGATTGGAGATGTTGGTTAGAGCTGCCTTGCCCTATAAAAACACACAATTTGAGTTTGCTATTCACAAGAAGCATTGCCTGACGTGAACCATGCCTCAAACAAAAGAGATATCAGAATACCTAAGATTAAGGATTGTTGACTTGCATAAAGGTGGAAAGGGTTACAAAAGTATCTCTAAAAGCCTTGATGTTCATCAGTCCACGGGAACACAAATTGTCTATAAATGAAGTGCAGTACTGTTGCTACTCTCACTTGGAGTGGCCGTCCTGCAATTATGACTGCAAGAGCACAGTGCAGAATGCTCAGTGAGGTTAAGAAGAATCAGCTAGACTTACAGAAATCTCTGGAACATGCTAATATCTCATCTGTTGATTTGTCTACAATACGTAAAACAAGAATGGTGTTCATGGGAGGACGAAGCTACCGCTGTCCCAAAAAAAGGTTTGAGGTTTGCAAAAGTGCACCTGGATGTTCCACAGCGCTACTGGCAAAATATTCTGTGGACAGATGAAGCTACAGTTGAGTTGTTTGGAAGGATCACACAACACTATGTGTGGGGGGGGGGGACTCATCCCAACTGTAAAGTATGGTGGAGGGAGCGCCATAGTTTGGGGCTGCATAGCTGCTTCAGGGACTGGAAAACTCCCAAGTTTTATCAAGACATTTTGCAGGAGAATGTTAGGCTCTGTCCACCAATTGAAGCTCAACAGAAGTTGGGTGATGCAATAGGACAATGACCCAAAACACAGAAGTAAATCAACAACAGAATGGCTTCAACAGTAGAAAATACAGCTTTTGGAGAGTCCTCACCTCAACCCGATTGAGATGCTGTGGCATGACCTCAAGAGAGCACTTCACACCAGACATCAAGAATATTGCTGAACTGAAACAGTTTTGTAAAGAGGAATGGTCCAAAATTCCTCCTGACCGTTGTGCAGGTCTGATCCGCAACTACAGAAAACATTTGGTTGAGGTTATTGCTGCCAAAGGGTCAACCAGTTAATAAATTCAAGGGTTCACATACTTTTCCCACCCTGCACTGTGAATGTTTACAAAGTGTGTTAAATACAGACATGAAAACATAATTGTTTGTGTGTGATTAGTTTTAGCAGAGTGTTTGTCTATTGTTGTGACCGAGATGAACATTTTATGACCAATTTATGCAGAAATCCAGGTATTTCCAAAGGGTTCACATACTTTTTCTTGCCACTGTAGGTGTATTTTACTCCCGGTGTTTCCATTAGGAAAAAGTTGTGCTGGTCAAATGTCCAAACATATTTCAATTTGCCAGACTGACACCAATGTGCAGTTTCTCTAGAGAAAAATCCGATCAAGCACAGGCTGGGCGATGTAGTAGGAGGTTGTAATTTCCAACAGGCCAAATTCTACATAGTTCTGCGCAGAAAACGTGGTGATTAACTACAATGAGCATAATCCATTTGTCTGGTCTGCGTTTTTACACGAGGTAATAAAACTAGAATCCACAATGTTTCTAGTTAGAATTCCAGGCCGCACAGCAGAATATTTAGGGGCATATGTGAGTAAAATGGTCACACTGTGGAGCCTTGAGCCAGTATCAGGTAATACAGTGTTGCAAGTTTGCTATAGCAAGAGGTCAAGAGGTAACAGGCAGAGTTGACAGACTAGAGATACGATAAAATAAAAAAAAAACAGAACCAACCTCCATGCATAGCCAAAGTGATTTTATAGAGCATATTTATTTTTCAAAATGTTTTTATTTATCTGGTTTTATGCATTTTTACCATCCAAATGCTGCCAATTCTCAGTCAACAGAAACACCAGTTTAAACTCAATACAGTGTTAACAATTCAAGCATGACCTGTGAAAAGGTTCCAAAGAAAGGAGGACTCTTACCTCCTGTGCAGCTCTATGGCTTTGCTGAGGTCTGGGCAGTAGTGCTGTAGAGCTGTGATGCAGTGGGCTGCCAGCATGCTGTAACACTGTTCCCTCACCAAATTGTGGCTGCTGGTGTCCCACTGTGGCAGCTCACTGGTGTACCTCCACGCCACTAGGGCGTGCTCCAGAGCAGACTCCCACTCCTCGTTCTGCAGCAGCAGCTGACCCCACTCCTGGCAGGAAACCTGGGAGGAAAAATACAAGGTTTGTTAAAACACATAGCAGGTGATGCAGGTAGTACCAATCACCATGACAACCCAGAATTTCTAGCTATTAAACCATCTTAGAAGCACTTTAGTCAAACAATCAGCTTGAATAAGAGTGTAAATCTTAAACAAAGTATATTATTTACTGCAAGGGGATTCAACATCAGGTCAATTAACTGAGTTACATTCACATAAGGGCAACTTAAAGAGCATAAAACAAAAATGTTGATACTCACTTTAAACACCACCAGGTGTGGATATGCCTTTCTGTAACAGTGCGCGTCTCTGTTGGACCCCAGGCGTGAGTAGGGTATAGATCTGTAGACATTGGTCTTTTTCAAGTGCAAGTCCTCCTGTAACGGCTTCAGGTCTGTAGTGAGGGCTCTGGGCTCCTGCCTCTGCCCCTGTTCTACTAGGATGAAAGATCTTATGAGCTGCACAAGCTGCTGGTTGGACAGGGGTGTCTGGTTGTCTTCCATTCTCTCACTTTGGGCCTCACTCCGACTACTCCCTGTTCTGTATATGGCTGGGTCCACTGCAAAACATACACCACCGTATTGGTCACAGGCCAACTAATATAAGACTAGAAACTGAACGACATGATCCATTTAATTTGCTTACTAACATGAATGCCCACGTTTTGAGTTGCTGGTCAGGTTTCTGCCTCTAGAAGTGGTTGAGAATGGAGCTATGCGTGAACTTAGAACCTCCAGGTAGGACCTTCTCATTCGAGCTGCAAAAAAACATTTGGCATTTGTGTCTACTAACGTTACAGGATCATAGTTAACCCAGTTACAATATTATTCTAGTTGTACTAGAAAGGAAGGCAGATTCAATGTTTTGGTACTTGCATAAAACAAAACTGGTAATGTCTTGCTGAATTAATAACTACAAACAGCTCACCCACAATCTTTATTACTTAGCTAAATGTCCAATATCAGCTCGTTAACGAGTTATAACTAGGTAAAGTTGTTGGCAAAGGCTAACAATGGGTACCATGTTGTGTCAATGCAATTGCTAACTCAAAGCTGGCTAACTAGCTAGTTGCCCACACAAGTTAAAATTAACTTATTTCCAATATTAGCAAATTGACACAATTGGTTTGTTCAGACTGTGTTTTATTGGATCTTACTGGCTGACTTCATTGTTATGATTTAACATATTTAGAAAATAAGGTAGCCGCTACTTAGGCACATTTTTTCCTGGCGCGCGCTTACTTTACCAAGGACAGCTGTTGTGATGCTGCAGTGGAGGGAAATGTAGCTGGCTAGCCAGCTAACGCTAAAGTTGTTGAAGTCAGACGTACCTGCAATTTTCGGCTGTGGAGCTGGGATTTCCATCAGGGCACGTCTTGAGTGACACATAGTTGCCATATTAGATACTTTGGGTCAAAACGACAGACCTCTTGCAAAAAGTTTGCCAGTTATGTTGTTAGCTGTCTAGCTAGCTAGGGAACTGTCTAGTAGTGTGCAGCCAACAAACTGTGAAGGTTGTACTAATAACACGCAGCTACCGCATGCCAAGTACCTAAAATAAATGCCATAAAATTAAATAGCTGCTGACAAAACTTTGCAAGGCTGTTCTCCCGCGAATGTATGACAAAATACTGCCGCAAGAATTTAGCGCGCGGACGTGGTTCATTACCCATCAACCTGATTGGTCAATGTAGAAACAGGCGCGTGCATTTTTATTGGCGAATGGGATCTTGAATTGCGCTGTGTTGAAATACCAAAAATAATAACTGCTTGAATACAGTAGGCCGACACATGTACTGTTGTGAAATAGGACTTACGTATCCTTTTGTGAAGTGGTTGAAGTCTGACATTTCGGCAATTTTTGGCTGGAGGATAGTTAGCTAGCTACTTTATAGCAAAAAGACATAGACCTTGCAAACATTTGACCAGTTCTGTTGTGGGCGACCATTGATGCACTTTCTTTTAATAACAAGTAGAAAACAAATGACAAATGTATTACGGTAATAGTCATTGCTATGAATTTAAAACATATTCTGTTGGGTTTATCGGAGGTTGGCATCCAACGTTATGAAGCATTACCGCCACCTACTGTACTGGCCTCTTACGAAAAAAGATTGCAGTAAGAGTGCAGTATAAACTGGGTGGTTCGAGCCCTGAATGCTGATTGGCTGACAGCCATGGTATATCAGACCGTATAACAGGCTTATGAAAAAAACATGTATTCTACTGCTCTAATTAAGTTGGTATCTAGTTTATAATAGCAATAAGGCACCTCGGGGGTTTGTGATATATGGCCAATATACCAGAGGTGTGGACTCGAGTCACATTTATTTATTTTTATTTGACCTTTATTTAACCAGGTAGGCAAGTTGAGAACAAGTTCATAACTTGGACTCGAGTCAGACTCGAGTCACAAATATGATTACTTGCAACTCAACTTTGACTTTAACACATTACTCGTGACTTAACTTGGACTTGATACCCTCCCCAAGCCCAAATATGAAAAATGATGCTATTAAAAAAGGTGTGCAGCGCATCAACTCTTCATTTAACAGATTACAGTTTGAATCAGACAGCAGCCAATTAAGTTGTGCCAGCTGAGAATAAGTTGAGCGTGGCAGTGCAGAGGAACGTCGGCGGGTGAATTCAGACGGAGCCCTTGGAAAGATGATATCCAAAATTATTATTTTCAGATATAAAGACTACGCTGTAGTCATCAAAATGGATTGTAACTTGCAAAACATGCAGGAAGAAAATTACAGACAGAGGCAACAATTTCCAACTTTGTTTGACATTTGAAGCAGCACAAAGAACGGTAAGTCGTGGCTAATATAGCCGACAGCTATATATAACTTTACTAGTGTAGCATGTAGGCTAACGTAACGTTAAATCATTGAGCCTCCACACAGTCAGTCAGTGCGGGGAACGTGATCATTGCACCCACGATTGAGCTAAACTGGCCAGGCAGTTGGTAGCCTAAAGCCTGCCTGATGTTACTGCTCTTCCTAAAACCATTGACATACGTTAGCCTACTGTAACCACACACAGAGAGGGTGTGTGTGTGTGTGTGTTAAGGTTGGGCGATTGAGCCTCCCGGGTGGCGCAGTGGTTAAGGGCGCTGTACTGCAGCGCCAGCTGCGCCACCAGAGACTCTGCGTTCGTGCCCAGGCTCTGTCATAACCGGCCGCGACCGGGAGGTCCGTGGGGCGACACACAATTGGCCTAGTGTCGTCCGGGTTAGGGAGGGTTTGGCCGGTAGAGAAATCCTTGTCTCATCACGCACCAGCGACTCCTGTGGCGGGCCGGGCGCAGTGCGCGCTAACCAAGGTTGCCAGGTGCACGGTGTTTCCTCCGACACATTGGTGCGGCTGGCTTCCTGGTTGGATGGCGCTGTGTTAAGAAGCAGTGCGGCTTGGTTGGGTTGTGTACCGGAGGACGCATGACTTTCAACCTTGGTCTCTCCCGAGCCCGTACGGGAGTTGTAGCGATGAGATTAGAGTGCAGTATAACGGCAGTATGCAGCAAATACTGCATTCAAAAGAACAATATTTTTATACTGCAGTCATTTTGCTGTGGAACTGCAGTTAGAGTGCAGTATAACTGCAGTTCAACTGCAGATCACTGCATTTATTCTGCAATTGCCGCATCCAAAATACCACAGTCGACTGCAGTTACTGCACTTTTACTGCAGTTTCATAAATTCAATCTTTATTTGTAAGGGGCCTGTGGGCCAGAGGAACTAAATCCTACCTGCCAGGCCCTTTTCTCTTAAAAAAGATAACAAAATATTGGAGACTGTATATCTGCCCCGCTGATCCTCAACACGGGGGCCCCTCATGGGTGTATGCTCAGATCCCTCCTGTACTCCCCATTCACCCATGACTGCATGGCCAAGCACGACTCCAACACCATCATTAAGTTTGCAGACGACACAACAGTGGTAGGTCTGATCACCGACAACGATGAGACAGGATCGATGTAAGAGACCTGGCAGTGTGATGCCAGGATAACAAACCCTCCCTCAACGTGATTAAGACAAAGGAGATGATTGTGGACTACAGAAAAAGAAGGACTGAGCACCCCCACCCCCAGAATGGGGGCCCCAACCCCCATTCTCATCAACAGGGCTGTAGTGGAGCAGGTTGAGAGCTTGAAGTTCATTGGTGTCCACATCACGTACAAACAATTTACATTTTTTTTTATTTCACCTTTTTTTAACCAGGTAGGCCAGTTGAGAACAAGTTCTCGTTTACAACTGCGACCTGGCCAAGATAAAGCAAAGCAGTTCGACACATACAACGACACAGAGTTACACATGGAGTAAAACAAACATACAGTCAATAATACAGTAGAACAATTATATTTACAGTGTGTGAAAATGAGGTAAGATAAGGGAGTTAAGGCAATAAATAGGCCAAAGTGGCGAAGTAATTACAATATAGCAATTAAAGTTGGATGGACTATTTACAGATGGGCTATGTACAGGTGAAGTGATCTGTGAGCTGCTCTTACAGCTGGTGCTTAAAGTTAGTGAGAGAGATATGAGTCTCCAGCTTCAGTGATTTTTGCAGTTCGTTACAGTCATTGGCAGCAGAGAAGTGGAAGGAAAGGCGGCTAATGTAGGATTTGGCTTTGGGGGTAACCAGCGAAATATACCTGCTGGAGCGTGTGCTACGGGTGGGTGCTGCTATGGTGACCAGTGAGCTGAGATAAGGCGGTGCTTTACCTAGCAAAGACTTGTAGATGACCTGGAGCCAGTGGGTTTGGCGACGAGTATGAAGCGAGGGCCAGCCAACGAGAGCATACAGGCCGCAGTTTTGGATAGTATATGGGGCTTTGGTGACAAAACGGATGGCACTGTGATAGACTGCATCCAATTTGTTAAGTAGAGTGCTGGAGGCTATTTTGTAAATGACATCGCCGAAGTCGAGGATCGGTAGGGTTTACGGGGGTATGTTTGGCAGCATGAGTGAAGGATGCTTTGTTGCAAAATTGGAAAGCCAATTCTAGATTTAATTTTGGATTGTAGATGCTTGATGTGAGTCTGGAAGGAGAGTTTACAGTCTAACCAGACACCTAGGTATTTGTAGTTGTCCACATATTCTAAGTCAGAATCGTCCAGTAGTGATAGTGATGCTGGACGGGCGGGCAGAGATCGGTTGAAGGGCATGCATTTAGTTTTACTTGCGTTTAAGAGCAGTTGGAGGCCACGGAAGGAGAGTTGTATGGCATTGAAGCTCGTCTGGAGGTTAGTTAACACAGTGTCCAAAGAAGGGCCAGAAGTATACAGAATGGTATCGTCTGCGTAGAGGTGGATCAGAGAATCACCAGCAGCAAGAGCGACATCATTGATGTATACAGAAAAGAGAGTCGGCCCGAGAATTGAACCGGGTTGCACGCCCATAGAGACTGCCAAAGGTCCGGACAATTATAGTTCAAACACACTAAGACAGTCATGAAGAGGGCACGACAACACCTATTCCCCCTTGGGAGACTGAAAAGATTTGGCATGGGTCCTCAGATCCTCAAAAAGTTCTACAGCTGCACCATCGATAGCATCCTGACTGGTTGCATCACCGCCTGGTATGGCAACTGCTCGGCCTCTGACCGCAAGGCTACAGAGGGTAGTGCATACGGACCAGTACATCACTGGGGCCAAGCTTCCTGCCATCCAGGACCTCTATACCAGGCGGTATCAGAGGAAGACCCCATAAATTGCCAAGGACTCCAGCCACCCTAGTCATAGAATGATCTCTTTGCTACCGCATTGCAAGCGGTACCGGAGCGCCAAGTCTAGGTCTAAACGGCTTCTTAACAGCTTCTACCTCCAAGCCATAAGACTCATGAACAGTTAATCAAATGGCTACCCGGACTATTTGCATTGTCCCCACCCCACCCCCCATTTTTACGCTGCTGCTCCCCTGTGTTTATTATCCATGCATAGTCATTTTACCTCTACCGGAAACACCTGTATATAGCCTTGCTACTGTTATTTTATTGTTGCTCCATAATTATTTGTTATATTTCTATATTTCTTTCTTAAAACGGCATTGTTGGTTAAGGGCTTGTAAGTAAGCATTTCACTGTAAGATCTACCTACACCTGTTGTATTCGGCACATGTAATAAATACAATTTGATTTGATTTTGTTTCTAATGATGTTCTACTCAGTATGCTCTTTAAACTCAATTCCTCTACCCCCTTCTCCCTCACACTGGATCTCTATTTCCCTCTCATACTGCCCACACTATCAGTACATGCTCCACTATCTCTGTTTCCTGGCAGTAATCACACCTTCCTGTGGTTGGTGACTAGAGGGAGCAGGTTAGCAGAGCATTTGAGCTAAACCTAACCCTTTTCCTAACCTTAATCTAAGTCTTCCAACCTGCCACGTTAATTATCCTAACCTGCTGCGTAAACTATCCTAACCTGCTACGTTAATTATCCTAACCTCCTGGGTAAATTATCCTAACCTGCTACGTTAATTATCCTAACCTCCTGGGTAAATTATCCTAACCTGCTACGTTAATTATCCTAACCTGCTGGGTAAATTATCCTAACATGCCACATTAATTATCCTAACCTGCTGGGTAAATTATCCTAACCTGCTACGTTAATTATCCTAACCTCCTGGGTAAATTATCCTAACCTGCTACGTTAATTATCCTAACCTGCTGGGTAAATTATCCTAACCTGCTACATTAATTATCCTAACCTCCTGGGTAAATTATCCTAACCTGCTATGTTAATTATCCTAACCTGCTGGGTAAATTATCCTAACCTGCTACGTTAATTGTCCTAACCTGCTGGGTAAATTATCCTAACCTGCTGGGTAAATTGTCCTAACCTGCCGGGTAAATTGTCCTAACTTGCCGGGTAAACCCATTCCCCTTCCTATCACATTTAATGTCTTATTCAACCTGCAGTGTCCCACCCTTAGCCCTGTAAAGATGTCCTCCTCTCTTCTCTCTTCTTGCCGTCCTCCCCTCCCCAACTTTCCTTTGTACTTGGAATAGATGCCTGCCCTTAGTGTTGCTGTTCCACTGCTCCTGCCATCTCTGCACCACGACTGTCCTTATTACTCCCTTAAACCTCTTCCTTGCTAATCGGCATCTCCACATCCACCTCCTCTCTCCTAAGGGCCTGTTTAGCCAGCACATCTACTTCCTCATTCCCTTCCACCACCACACGGGCTGGGAACAAATCCAAACCTATCTGGATACCCATCTGTCTCACCCGGGCATGAATTTGGAGTACCTCATATAACAGGTTGGAGGCTACTTATAAGAAAACTTCACAGATAATATGCATCTCCCGCAAAGAATGAACCATGCAGGTGTGGTTTTCTGATCACCTGACTGACCCATCAAAATGATTTGTCATTGTCGAAACAGGTGTGTGCTTTGCAATTGGAGGATCATTTACACAGTGGTGAAATTCTGTGATGGAATACTGTGAGAATTACCCATTTTTAAAAAACTATTATTAGCTTGCACAATTCATATTCCCACCAGATTGGGAGTTTTTTTTACGTCCCATATTTCAGGCAGAGCAAGCTGGGTTTCTTATAGATAACATAAAATGTAAATGTGTATATATATATATATATATATATATATATATGTAGGTATAAAAACAATATTTATTGATAACCAATTAATAGTCTGATCATTACATTTCAGTCTTCAGCATTCAACATAAAATACCAATAATACACATGTACATTATTGAAACTGTTAATAGCATTCCTTTTTTTTGCCACTCACAGAATTAGACTAATTAAGTAGTGGATGTATATTAGATAGGTCTACCACATTAAAATAGCAATACAGTTCATGTTTCAAGGGGATAATACACATTCATATTTTAATGGTATTAGTAAGAACAGTAGCCTAATATCCCATATATATATATATATATATCATAATTGATAAATTATTGCAATTACTGCTCACCAGGGGTGCAACTTTAGTTTTAGAGGTGGGGGGACATGATATATATATTTTATTTTTTATTTTTCCTACCCAACCACTCCGAGGTGTCCACATGGTCCTAAAGTACACCATTGCCTCGTTTTGTATCACATTCCAATTATAAAACTGGGGATATGTCCCCCCCCCGTCCCCAGGAAAATGTGCGCCCCTGCTGCTTACACAGACAGATCAGTGAATTTTTCTTTGTGAAACACATATGCTAGTTAACCTTGTCCTACTCATCTTCCTATTTTGGTGTTTTCATTATCAATACCGAGGCACACAAAAGCAGAAGTCTTTGTAGCAACAGGACTACATCATAATTGAGATCATAATGTGATGATACATCCAAGTGTGTGATGTTATATTCTAGTGGGGCGGTTGACCACATTTAGGTTGTTGGCTGCACTCTGAGTACCCTGCAGCGTCTTCTCTGAGGAGAGAGCTGTCTGGGGCTGTCCTTTATTGCTCTGCCCTGGATTGACCGCACTGTTTGTTCCTTTTGTACCGTAGGCTTTAGGTTTGGGGATCCTGGTTGGACCTGGGCGTCGGAATGCTTCCAAGGGGATCTGAGAATAGACAGAGAGAAAAAAGGGATCAATATCCTTACGATATATAACTGTAGGTTGTTTATCAAACTGACCACAAGATGGTGCCAAATTATGTTTTTTTGGCATACAGTAGCAAATATCTAGCAATTTTTGACAAAACACATTACAAAATAAATCATGACATGCTTATTAAGACATGTACAGGCTCATGTATGCGTGCAGAATAACAAGTAGACTAATAAAACAGTACTCTTTAAGTAAAGCTTTTTTCAACACAACCGACCTCTGTAAAGAATGGAACTAAAGAAATCCATGATTCCCTTTCTGAAACCATCTTTGGAGTTTATAGAGTTATTCAGACACAAGTAATTGTTTTGCTCCCAAAGAAGGCTTATAAGAGAGAGTGGGGAGGGAAAATGTTTGGAGACAGGTATTGGATGTGTTTTAGCACCAACTGCCAAAACAGTCACAGAAAATGTCTCCCATGGGGTTTGCATCACTGCATTGTTTACTGCACAATCAGCTTAAACTGTCAGCTAATGCTCCTAGCGCTCCGTCTCAGCTCTGCCAGAAGGTGATGTCACCATAGGAGCTCTTCATGTTTGTCATCGCTTTGCGTTTAGTTTAAACACCTCTCTGCTCAGTCTAAACCCCTCTCTGCTCAGTCTAAACCCCAACCTCTCTCTTTGCTCAGTTTAAACCCCAGTTATTGCCCAGTTTAAACCCCTCTCTTTCTGTCCAGTTTAAACTCCTCTCTCTCTCTGCTTAGTTTAACCCCCTCTCTCTCTCTCTCTGCTCAGTTTAACCCCCCCCCCCTCTCTCTCTCTCTCTCTCTCTCTCTCTCTCTCTGCCTAGCTTAAACCCCACTCTCTCTCTGCTCAGTTTAAAAACCACTCTCTCTCGGCTCAGTTTAAGCCCTACTCTCTCTTTCTACTCAGTTTAAATCCCTCTCCCCCCTCTCTCTGCTCAGTTTAAACCCCCTCTCTCTCTGCTCAGTTTAAATCCCTCTCTACCTCTCTCATTCTCTTTCTCTGTGCTCAGTTTAAACCCCCCCTCTCTGCTCAGTTTACCCCCCCCCCTCTCTCTCTGCTCAGTTTAAACCTCTCTCTCTCTCTGCTCAGTTTCTCCTCTGGCTTTAATGTAACTGCATGTGAGACTAGAGGGATGATGATGAGGGCGCCTAGAGCAAAGAAAGACAAGAAGGGGAATAGATGATGATGAATTCGTCCCAAATGGCACCCTATTCCTATGGGCCCTGGTCAAAAGTAGTGTGCTACATAGGGAATAGGGTGTCATTGGGGAGGCGGATCATCATGCACATTAAGGCATTCTCCCAGACCTGTTGCGCAACATAGGTTATTATACTGTAGTTTTAAACGTTGCAGCTTATTTCATCACTCTTTCTTTCTCTGAGGGAGAGCTCTTGTGAGACACTCCAGTTACATGCCGAAAGCTATTGAGTGAATCTACCCAGTCCAAGGAGTGAGTGGTTAAACGCTGTTAAAGGCCAACTGTAAGTGAGTGTTTAAGTGTTTTATGGTTTTGAAAATTAATTCTGAAACGTGCAATGAACCATGTCCTTAAATCCATGCAGGACATAAATTTGAAATGTGTTTTGAAAATGAGGTTAATGGACCAGAAAATCTGTGTGGGTCATGTCAGGGGGCCATGTTGATTTTACACGGAATGACCTTTAATTATAAGCCTCCTCCCTTTTGAGGCATGCAACAGGAGTACTAGAGTAAGCACTTCCTCTGCCACGGACAGACCAGCCTGCAGTTCACTAGCCCGGCCTGCGTTCTGCAATACTGGCAAAGATGCACAGTTGTCTCCATGGCAACAAAACACAGGATTTGTTTGGTGCTTGGATTGTGGTGCGAGACACTATTTCACAGCACACTACTGAGCCTCAGTATCCTCTTTAGTTCACAATATGAGGCCTTTGTTTGAAATGGGCCCTGCCCTGTCCGTTTATTTTCCTCTCCTTGTTCATTGGGCCTATCGGTCAAGGTGTTTGGATACCATTGTGATGATGACCGTTATTGTAAACTACACGTGAATCCCATCAACTCCTAAACTAGCCTGGGATTAGCCAATGCAGGGTCGCCAGAAACCGCTTACATCTGGTTTTCAGGGATACAATATTTTCAACCTAACTTCTGTTTCCCCTGAATAGCGGATGTGGGAACTCCGCTCAGGCGTCTTTTTACGCCTGCTACATTAGATTAGCCTGTGATGTACACTGACGATTAGTCTCACCTCTAATTGGCTACTGTACTTTCTGTATTGAAAAACAGCACAGTGGATGATGGTGCTGTGTGATTGTATAGCTTACATAGACCTTAGATTTATCTGACATGCCAAAGGTCATGCGTCAAGTGAGATATGAAAAGGGAAAGGGTGTGTCAGACTATGAAGCCATCATCCATACTACTTGCACTTTGCTCTCATTCGATATGGACTGTGATGTTATTTTTACATCAGAACATATGATCTGCCTGGCTCAAACAATGACCTCACTAGATGTGAATAAGTACGATCAGATAGATAATGACATGGAGGATATTTAAGGACACAGCTGCTCTGATCCCTTGAATGAATAGCATCTTGTTTAGCCTTCAAATTATTCTTGGGCATTGAGAGATTGGGATCCTGTTTCCAAATGTCAATGCTCCCAGCCTGAATCGATTTAAAGCTTGACATAGACACCTCTTTATAGTGATACAGAGGGTATTTGGATTGGGTGTGCATTTTCACATGTGTGAATGGATCTGACACATTTATGCTTCATTCAGGTGAGCTTTATATGCAGAGAGTTGCAGCAAAGAAACATCCACTTGGAGAAGACCCTCAACAGTTAAAGCACCTCTCGTTCGTCCAAGCTGACTTACATGGACTTTCCATGGTATCATTAAAGAGGAACTTCAAATTCACTCATGCTAGTCTTTACTCTTGGTAACTGGGTTTTTGTGTTTGGGATAGAAGGAGAAGCTATGACATCACCAGCCTATGAATTTAACTCAGCCAAGAAAACACATGTCAGAATTCCCTGGCCTTTTTTTCATTTTCTAATAAATTCTGGACGTTCACACAAGAGTTCTTCTGAGATTCCTGCTAGTAAAAAACATAAATGAAGTGTCTCTAAAATGTCCTATTCATTGTATGTGTGTGTCTTGATGGTTTAAGGACAATGGACTGCTATCAGTAGTTGTATTGACTGAATACTATTTCAAATGGTTAAGGTAGCACTTGAGCAGTGGAAATTAGATCACAATGAACAAATAAAATATAAAAACTAGAAGTTAGAAAACATGCATAAATAAAAAACATTTAAATATATATTTGAACCTTGAAATATATTCCTCATTTTCATCATTCAGCATGCAGGGTTTACCACTTCTGAATGAGTAAATGAAATATGCAAGCATGGATGACAAACTAAAACAGAACTTTTGCACACTTTAATATTTAGAAAATAAATCAGCTTAAACAAAATGCAAGTTGTGTAATATGAAGTTTAAACACAATTGAAACGGTCCATCAGTGAATAGTCTTAGTACATGGTATATTTACCGAATAGCATATACAGTAAAGTTATCCCGTTTCTTACTACAAGTGCCTTCAAAGGGTTATTGTTCTGTTTTGTATTTGAATGACAATTCATGCATGCAAACATCTTTCCAAACAGAACCGAACAAACAAACAAACCCCAAACACAAACAGAGAAGTGGTTAGGTAGGGCATCTCTTCATACAGATCAAGTAAAATGGAGGTGGATGGATCAAGATCGGATGACTAGGGACTGAGGAGGTTGGGTTGGGATAGGTGGTACTAATGGGAGACGGACAAACTAGGGTTTACTAATGGGGTGAGGTCTCTTGGGATGGGGAATCAGTCAATCATAGGCATTACTTACTGTAATTTGTGAAGGCTTTTTGATTGGGGTGGATGTTGGCTTTATAGTGATGCTACTTGTGATTTTGCTGTTGCCTTTGACAGGGGTACCATTGGATAATACAGGAGATCTCTGCTCCTGCCCAGGTGAGTAGCATGGGCTCACAGGCTGGGGTGTAGTGTTTAAGCTCTGAATGAAGGGGCTCCCTAAGTGAATGTGGATTTTGTTGTCCTCCGTGGTGATGACGTTGGGGCCGGAGCTGTTGGACCTTTGAACCTGCCAGCTGCTCTGCCTCTCTGGTGTCACCCTGAAGACTGCATGACCTCCCATGACCTCTACTGGCTCCGTGGACAGGGACCGGTCAGGAGTGCCTGTTGTGACCGACACGATCTGGATGGGTGACATAGCCCTGTCTGGTGTGACCGACCCAGAGGAGTCTGGGGTCATCGCTCTAGAGTAGGTGGTCATGGTGAAGGGAGATATGGCTCGATCAGGAGTGCAGGGGGAACCATCTGACGAGGGGGACCTTTGAGCTTTGTTTCTGGTAGTCGGGGAGATGGATGCGTTCTGAATTATGGTGATTCTTTGTTTGGGTGGACCTCCGCTTGTGGGGATGACTGCAGTGCTGGTGTATGACTGGGTGTTTTCTGCGGTGGGGCTGGTGATTTCTAGCATGGCCATGTTATGCCCGTGGTCTGGGGTTACCTTGATGTGCAGTGGTTGCCCGGGGCTGTGTGTCAGAAACACGTCTCCTTGCTGCACATGGTTCCCATTCTGTCTGGGAACCTGCACTTTCCCATTGACTTGGTTGTGGCTTTCTTTGGTTTTGAGAAAGGGGACTCTCCTGATGTTGTTGTTGAGGTTGTTGACATTGTTGAAGAGGGAGGGGTTACATTGGGCGAGGGGCAGCTCATTGTTGTAGTTTGGATCGTCCTCAGAGTCACTCTCTTCGTACAGTTTTCCGTTCACCACGGCCCGCTCCAGTGGGGCGATGCTCTTGTAGTTGGGTCGAAGGTGGTCTGCTAGATCTGTCTGTACCTCCTTGGTGCACACCTGTAAGTCTGAGAAACGTCTGCCATTCATGCCTGGGCGGAGACTTTTGCTGAAGCGACGGTATCGCTCCAGCTCCCGATTGAGGGTCTCCATCTCTCTGGCCAGTTCTTTATTTTTCACCTCTTGCAGAGTCAGTTTTCTTTGCAAGGTGGAGTGATCGTTTTTCATGCGACAGATGTTTTCCTCTGTGCCCATATATTCATGGATCTTCTCTTTTAGGGCCGCCACCTCTCGGGTCAGATGACTGGACTTGGCCTCTTCCTCTTTCAGACGCCTGTAGAGGATGTGCTCCTGGTTGGACTCTTGCTTCTCTGCCAGTTGGTACTTTAAAAGCTCATTTCTGGATATTTCCAACTCCTCCATCAAGGCCTTTGCTCGCTCTTGTTCCCTGGAGTATCTCTTCTCCATGGACTCAAACTCATCCTCAGTCTTCAACAAGTCGTCTTCGACAACCTTCATATCTTTAAGTTTTCGCCTCAGGCGCTCAACTTCCTGCGTAAGGTCTTTGACTTTGTAGTCCTCTTGTTGGGAGCGGTTGGCGATGGGCTCCTTGATGTTTTCCTCTTTGGCTTTGTTCCTCAGGAATTCCCTCTCTGCAGCTTCCAGTGAATGCAACCTCTTCTTCATCATGGTAACTTTGGACTGCAGGTCGTTGCTCTTTTCCTCCTCGGCTTGGAGCTTGGCCTTGAGTTCATCCCTGTCCTTGGTGGCGCCACACATTTTCTCCTCAAGCTCAGCATTCGACCTTAGGGCTTTCTTGCTCTCCTCGATAAGCTTCTCTGTTACTGTTGTGACTTTGTCCTGCTCAGCATGCAGTTTGCCAGTGCTGTTATGGTCCTTGTCCTCCATCGCTTTCAGTTTCTCCGCCATGGTCTTCCTTTCATCCACCAGCATGACCGTCAGCGTCTTCAGCTTGGTGAGGTCTTCCTTTAGTGTAAGCTCTGTCTTCTCCAGCTGAACCTCCACTGCCTCCAGTTCTTTGACCCTTGCTTTCAGGATGTCCATCTCCCTGGACAGAACATTTGACACTGTCCTCTCTTTGTCCAGATTGCATTTTAGCGCGTTGCACTCCTGTTTGCTCTTGCCGAACGCATCCTCTAGTTTCTCCAGCTCCATGATCCTGTGGTTCAGCTTGTCCACATCAGCCTTCAGGCTACGGCTTTGGCTGGCTTCCTTCTCCAGCTTCTTGTTGAGGTCCCTGCACTGGTCCTCCATTCTGACCAGCTCCTCGTCCTTCCCCTCCATCTCCAGAACCCTTTTCCGTAACTCCTCCACCTCATCCATGAGGCTGGAGTTGCCACATTCCCCGCGGCTGATCTTGTCCCTCAGCTCCTGGAGCTCGTCCTCGGCCCTCCGGAGGGTCTTGTTGGTCTCCTCCAGTTCATCCAGCTGCCGGCTGAGTGTGGACAGTTTCTGCTTGAGCTGCCGGTTCTGGGCATCCTCGCTGGTCAGTTTGGCTGTCATGGTCTCCTGTTCCTGGTGAAAGCGACTGGATTGGTCGCCTAGCTCTGTCTCCAAGCGAAAAACTTTCTCCTCCCCCTCTTGCACCTTTGCATTAGCAGAGCTCAGCTCTTCCTGGGTGTGGGAGGCGTTGGCAGTCAGTTCCTGGACCTTAGCAGTCTGTTGGGTCAATTGCTCTGTGAGGCGCTGCTGCTCGTCCACGACCATCAACGCAAACGACTTCAGCTTGGTCAGCTCCTCCTTTAGGCTGCTGACCTTCTTGTTGTTCTCCTCCTCTTTCCTTTCCTGATAGGCCTTTTCCTGGTCAATGAGCAACTTCAGTCTGAAAGAAAAACACAAGAAGAAGAGAAAAAGTTTGAATAAAAAAGAATGTTGAACTTTTCACTGATACACACATTGGTCAACTGACACATGGGTGGAGAAGGTGATGGATGACACAGGGAGCAACATAACACGACATCAATAATTTAACATAAACAATATACAGTGTATCAGCTTGGTAGAAAATTGTCATTCGTTGTTTGCTTGTGAAGTGTCAAATGTGTCTAATTCTTATTCCCAAAGTGCCATCGGGCCTATTATTAGTAGGAATGCAGACACACCATAAACACTCATGGGTGTCACATTTGTCTGACCATACTGAATGGATTTCTGAAGGGGTTTGACATTTTATGTAATGGAAACTTTAACAAATCATAAATATAACTGTGCTAACTTTCCCAAGTCGGTAGCCTGACATACACTTGCAGTGTGTTCCTTTTAAGGTCCCCCGATAGCAGTTAACTCTCATATGGGTTGGAAACTCTACACGCCATAGTAAAAGTCCAAAATAGTACTTCTTACAGTCCATTTGTATAGGAATGACTATCTAGATTACCCTTATTAGGATTTGCATGACTGATTACTGATGTCCTGTATTGTTTATCTACTGTTACTTGAAAGAAGAAAAATAATAGAGAATGGACTAAATGCAGTGTTTGTACTGTGTGAGGATGTTCCCTCCAAATGCACTCTGATCTTTGGCTGTGGTGGCTAGACTTTTCTAGAATGCTGAATGTTTACCCTGACCCCTATCTGACAAGAATACTCCCATCAGTCCCCATCAAACTGTAGACTAAACCCGTATTCAACCACACTGCTGTTTTTGAAATGTCCCAGTGAATACAGCCCTCTTTCATACCTGTTAGAACCACCAACCCTGCTTAAAGAATCAACTAAGCTTATATTGCAGTTATTTTAACATCTAGAGTGATATTGAGTTCATAGTGTGTACTTGCGAGCATGTGTGTAGGTGTATGCCCAGTGTAAATGTACAGTCTACTGTATATACAGCATATGTAACAGAATCACGGGGGAAGCTGGGGTCACGGTAGCTGGCAGGGCATGCATCACACCGGGCCAGTGTGCCTCCGCTCCAGGCAGCGTCGGAGGGGATGTTATGACTGCTGAATGTGCAGCTGCCAGCGTGCTAGCACAGATGTCGCATTGGCATGGAACAATCCCCTAATTAAGGGGTTCCTCTACTACCCCCTGCCTCCATCTCTCTCTGGTTATATATTTAAAGGAATCCCCCCTGCTTCCAGAGGCAATTACAGCCTGGCTGGATAAACAGAGGGCCTCTCTCAGGGATCACTAATTACACCTAGTCTCCTGTAGAGGAACATGATGTCAGCATGGTCGCTGGTAGAACTGGGGCTAAGGCAGGTCCATGGTAGGGCTGGGGCTGTCCTATGCCCTATGATGTTAATCCCATGATGTTCCACATGCTCCACTGTGCCAGAGATCTGATGATCAAAGCTGATCAGCTTGAAGTTGATGTACAGTAGGAAAGCATCAGATGGGGAGGAGTTTGTAAAGGCCTCTAGTGTCCCACTGAGAAAGTTCACAATGGGAATGTGTGGTAGTCAGTTCTACAATATTCTAAGACATGTCTTTCTGGCAGAAACGATCATTTAGAAAAAATCATCTAAATCATGATATTCTATTAACATTGCTGAGACGTCAGGGCAGAGCAGAGGAGTGGCAGCCATATAAAGGCCTGCAAATGTAGCTAGAATGTAGCTAGAGCTAGACTGCTTTATTTGTATCCTTGTTTACTCTAGCAGTTATCTGCGCTAGCCAGTTATGCTCCGTTTTCCCAGTGATGTAATCAAACCAGAACAGAATGTGAGCCGAGGTCCTGCACTTTAGACTCTGCTAGTTAGCACAAGTCATCCTGGTTTCCCCATTTTTAATCACAGAGGGTTACATTGTGAAGATACATTATGGAAACAGAAGATACATTCAGGGAAACTTCCATGTATTATTAATCAGGTGCTTGAGATCAGCCAAGACATAGTAGGCTATATGATGTCTCTGGAGAGGAATTACATGTGTTCCCTAGGATCCTAATCGCTTGACATGAGAATACTGTGTCCCTCCTAAGGGACAGTCATTGGATTCTGTTTCCCATGGACTCAGAATTCTGCTGGACTAGTGGGACTTGACAATCGAATAACACAACTTGGGAGAGCAGAAGTTGAACTGCCAGTGAGTCAACTGTGACGATATGGTTGAAAGGGGAATACGAGGGGCTTGAAGGCTACCACTTGAAATTCTCACCGATTGCCAATGAATGATGTACTAGTTTACCCAGTTCATCCTTATACGGCTTTACCATCAAACTTGGTTATACAAGATGTCAGCTGCAGAGAACAGCGACTTTTGACTCTGACTTTGATTACAAGGTACGGTAAAGGCCACACTTGATTGGACAATTTATTTTATCACTGCCAATTTTCCAAATAGAGTCAGTCTGTCTAAAACGGTACATTCCCATAAGGAGTTTCTATGTCATGGAAAATAGAGTGATGCCTTCTGCATGGTAAGCAGTTAAGAAATGGGTGTGGGTGCAGATGGCTATTAACCCAAAACCAACCATTCACCTACTGACCTCTTCTGAGCAACATCAGCATGCAGAGGGGAAAACACACACACACAGCCGGCAGCAGGATGTCACCATGCCCACCATTATGGCGAAGGCCACAGAGGGCTTTTCCTCACATTTAAATAAGCAGCTGTGGCCAGTGTCCTCAGAGCTGGAAACTATGGCTCAGACTCTGTAAACAGTGCTGCTGCTGAGATGATACAGGACATGCCAGTATTCTGTGTGTATGTTTTAGAAGTCAATGTCCAAGACAATGCCCTTGTTATAGGTCAATATCCTGCCCTTTCCCTTAAAACACCAGATTTGATTTGACATTTATATTAACAGGGAGTCTCATTGAGACCAAGGTTCTAGGCCTCTTTCACACAGGAGCATACACATAATTTACAAAAGACATTATAAAACAATGATCTGTTCATGTTAGTGTAAATAGATAGAAGCAGTCAGTTTGTTAGGAGGATTATTCCTGGAATGCTTTATGAAAGAGACATAGGAAGCTGGCCAGCATACGTCCAGCAGAGGGCAATCAGTAAGCAGTATGGGCTCATAAAATTATAGGCAATATTTGTATGCCTTCAGTTGAATGACTGTGCTAGTTAAATATTTTATTTTTAATAGTTACATTTTAGGGGTTTAGCTGGCTATGCTGTATGTTACACAATCAATAGCTCATCAAAAAATATATATATATTTTTCAGGTTTTTGAATTCATTATAATATCTGAGTTTATATTCAAACTTAACTTGTTGGATCATAAATGTATCACTCAGAAGTGATTCATTTTTCACAGGAGAGCAGGTTCAAATAACAATGACCATCTTTTTGATTTCACCATGCACATTTCCCCCGGATTCTCACAGACATTAGAGTGTCGTGTGAGTGTTGAGTGGCCCGTTCAACTACACTTAGGAAATGAACCACTGAATTACCCATAGCTTTAACTCACACACGGAATCAGCTTCTATCAATGTCCTCCCTCAATGGTACATTTGAAAATCACAATTAGGGAATAAACGTTGTGCACAAATTGTTACAATATTTAGTTACTGTACTCAGCATCCGTTTAATTGTAATCACAGTTTCCAAAATACATTTTTTTCATGAACTTGTTGAATGAAACCATGATTTCTAATAGATTGCCTATAATTGTATCCCAAAAGACACAACTTTCCCAGAGTCAGAAATCAATTCTTTACACTAACCCAACTGAATGTCAATATCAAAGCTGTACTTTCCCCCTTGCACTCAGTCACAGTGCTCCATAACGAACCAACAGAGCAGCTAAGTCGAGTTAAAATTGCTTTGCCTCCTACCTGTTCCATAGGTCTGTCTGGTGGCAGCCTCAGTGATTGAAGCTCATTATGTTGCCGTACTCTCTCTGTCTCTCAGCTCTCACACAGCGGTCTGTGATGTGGACATTCCAGCAGGGAGACCAAACAATAAGATATGTCTCACTGCATGCTCCCTGCCTATGGAGCATTACATCATCAACATGCCCTTATATGGAACTTTGTGTTGTACAGCCTCCCTGCCTCTCAAAGGGGTGTGTACTCTAGTGTGTGTGTGTGTTGTACAGCCTCCCTGCCTCTCAAAGCGGTGTGTGTGCGTGTGAGAGAGAGAGAGAGATTCTTTGCATGTGGGATTAAGCGTATGTGTGTGTGTGTGTTTGTCCACCTAGGTGTGGCGTGGGCCTTAAAACAAGAACAGAGAGGAAAAGTGTTGAGTGACGTCTGTAATGTGTGAAATATCTGCTCTCTCTGGTCTGTCTATACTCCAGAGGCAGAGGGTGAGGAGAGACAAGCGATTTAGGTTACAACTTTTCCTTCTGACTTTCCTCAGTAAGAGTGATTGATTCAACTGAAGAAAAAAAGACTAAATTAACTTGACCGACAACCGTGTTTAGTAAGGAAATCTGTGTGTGTTTGGAATTTATTCTTGTAATACACTATTAGAGCCGAACCGAATTAGAAACATGCCAAACATTTACATGCAACACTTCACACAATCAACAACACAAACATACCGCAACAGTGTATGACACCACTAATCCATAATGTTGGATTGTCTGTAAGACTGTTATTAGGGACTGCTAATCGAGTGCTGTCTGGACTTTTATGGCCGGGATTTCAACATGACCGTTCATCTAGAAACGATCCTCACATTTACAGTACATCTCACAATTCACATTTACAGTACATCTCACAATTCACATTTACAGCCCTCGGTATTATCACAGACGGCTCATTGCTCAGTCTATTCTACAGTGTGCCTATCTTTCCCTTGATACCAAGACTCCTCTCTCCACACACAAGCAAAAGTATAGATTCACACTAAATAGCTGGCAGCGAACTACACTCAAACTAAGCTAGTACCCAACTGCATTAAGGTCAGCGGGCCAAAATACTGGATATAGCCTGCTAATAGAGATCATTGAGTAAATGATCCTCCCGTATCGGTTCAATGTCCCTATTGTCGTCGGACAGAACATCAGCTGTTCGCTGAAACAATGGAGTTCACAGCATCAGCACGAACGTAACATGGCATCAGTCATCCTCGTTAGGAAGAAACACTGGGACATTTCCTGTCCCAAAATCCTCTAAATCAGATGTCACAGCTTCACAATGGGCGCCAAAGCTTGGTTACCAAGCTGTAGGAAACGAGGAAATACTGCCAAGACAATATAGAATAGAGATGTCCATGGAAGGCCAGAGAGCAAGGAGCCAAACAACCCCCTCCCTCCTTGTTAGTGGTTTGAAAATGGCAGCAACCACAATGAAACAAATACGTCATTTGACACGGTGCGATCCAGTTTCATGAGAACATTTTGTGGTGATAACCCAGATTATACAACGGACCGAAGAACCAAATACTGATTACATTTCACTATGTCATGATCTTTCTAGAATTTTTGTAACAATTTGTTTGTTCTTGACGTAAACACATTCCTTCATTTAGAAAGCCCAATTAGGGTTTGTCTATTTCTGAATCTGTACATTTCCAACACATCCTAGACAGAGTGCTCCCAATCCCAGATGTTCTTCATTGAACATGAAAGTTGGCCACACAAACATTTTCTCTATGTGAAGCATCTGCCAAATTATAAATAGTGGAAAAACAAATCCCTGTTTTATGTAATGTCTTGGTACATGAGTCTTCCTCTGATACTCCGAAATGGAATGTAGAGTATTATGAATCAGCTAGATTGAGAGAAAATGTGTGGTTTCAGAGAACATTTCCCATGAACACACAATCTTAGAGCTACATGTGTATCCACGGCTCCCATAGTGTGTTGTCCTGTGTTGTCTATGACATTTTTGTATATACAGTACATGATTTGTAAAGAATTAATGTAGGTATTTTAAAGGTAAAGGTCTTTATCAGGCCTTTGTAAGACATGATTGGTTCAAGTGACCTTCTCTTGAGACTTGCCAAGTGAATAAAACCAATGTTTCAAGCCACAAGTTCTATACCATATAGGAAGAACCACCATGACCCACCATTTGGGAATCAAACCGTGCCCCGAGATGACAAATGGACTCTCTCCCTTCTGTGAGTGCTGTAGGAGTATGCAGATTGTTAGTGCTGTAGGAGTATGCAGACTGTTAGTGCTGTAGGAGTATGCAGACTGTTAGTGCTGTAGGAGTATGCAGACTGTTAGTGCTGTAGGAGTATGCAGATTGTTAGTGCTGTAGGAGTATGCAGATTGTTAGTGCTGTGGGAGTATGCAGATTGTTAGTGCTGTGGGAGTATGCAGACTGTTAGTGCTGTGGGAGTATGCAGATTGTTAGTGCTGTAGGAGTATGCAGACTGTTAGTGCTGTGGGAGTATGCAGATTGTTAGTGCTGTAGGAGTATGCAGATTGTTAGTGCTGTAGGAGTATGCAGACTGTTAGTGCTGTAGGAGTATGCAGATTGTTAGTGCTGTGGGAGTATGCAGACTGTTAGTGCTGTGGGAGTATGCAGATTGTTAGTGCTGTAGTAGTATGCAGATTGTTAGTGCTGTAGGAGTATGCAGACTGTTCGTGCTGTGGGAGTATGCAGACTGTTAGTGCTGTAGGAGTATGCAGACTGTTAGTGCTGTGGGAGTATGCAGATTGTTAGTGCTGTAGGAGTATGCAGACTGTTAGTGCTGTAGGAGTATGCAGATTGTTAGTGCTGTAGGAGTATGCAGACTGTTAGTGCTGTAGGAGTATGCAGATTGTTAGTGCTGTAGGAGTATGCAGACTGTTAGTGCTGTAGGAGTATGCAGATTGTTAGTGCTGTGGGAGTATGCAGACTGTTAGTGCTGTGGGAGTATGCAGATTGTTAGTGCTGTAGGAGTATGCAGATTGTTAGTGCTGTAGGACTATGCAGACTGTTAGTGCTGTAGGAGTATGCAGATTGTTAGTGCTGTAGGAGTATGCAGACTGTTAGTGCTGTAGGAGTATGCAGATTGTTAGTGCTGTAGGAGTATGCAGACTGTTAGTGCTGTAGGAGTATGCAGATTGTTAGTGCTGTGGGAGTATGCAGACTGTTAGTGCTGTGGGAGTATGCAGATTGTTAGTGCTGTAGGAGTATGCAGATTGTTAGTGCTGTAGGAGTATGCAGACTGTTAGTGCTGTAGGAGTATGCAGACTGTTAGTGCTGTGGGAGTATGCAGACTGTTAGTGCTATGGGAGTATGCAGATTGTTAGTGCTGTAGGAGTATGCAGATTGTTAGTGCTGTGGGAGTATGCAGACTGTTAGTGCTGTGGGAGTATGCAGATTGTTAGTGCTGTGGGAGTATGCAGATTGTTAGTGCTGTGGGAGTATGCAGATTGTTAGTGCTGTGGGAGTATGCAGATTGTTAGTGCTGTGGGAGTATGCAGATTGTTAGTGCTGTAGGAGTATGCAGACTGTTAGTGCTGTGGGAGTATGCAGACTGTTAGTGCTGTAGGAGTATGCAGACTGTTAGTGCTATGGGAGTATGCAGATTGTTAGTGCTGTGGGAGTATGCAGATTGTTAGTGCTGTGGGAGTATGCAGACTGTTAGTGCTGTAGGAGTATGCAGACTGTTAGTGCTGTAGGAGTATGCAGATTGTTACTGCTGTAGGAGTATGCAGATTGTTAGTGCTGTGGGAGTATGCAGATTGTTAGTGCTATGGGAGTATGCAGATTGTTAGTGCTGTAGAAGTATGCAGACTGTTAGTGCTATGGGAGTATGCAGATTGTTAGTGCTGTAGGAGTATGCAGATTGTTAGTGCTATGGGAGTATGCAGATTGTTAGTGCTGTAGGAGTATGCAGACTGTTAGTGCTATGGGAGTATGCAGATTGTTAGTGCTGTGGGAGTATGCAGATTGTTAGTGCTGTGGGAGTATGCAGATTGTTAGTGCTGTAGGAGTATGCAGATTGTTAGTGCTGTGGGAGTATGCAGATTGTTAGTGCTGTGGGAGTATGCAGATTGTTAGTGCTGTAGGAGTATGCAGATTGTTAGTGCTGTGGGAGTATGCAGATTGTTAGTGCTGTAGGAGTATGCAGACTGTTAGTGCTGTAGGAGTATGCAGACTGTTAGTGCTGTGGGAGTATGCAGACTGTTCGTGCTGTGGGAGTATGCAGATTGTTAGTGCTGTGGGAGTATGCAGACTGTTAGTGCTGTAGGAGTATGCAGACTGTTAGTGCTGTAGGAGTATGCAGATTGTTAGTGCTGTGGGAGTATGCAGACTGTTAGTGCTGTGGGAGTATGCAGATTGTTAGTGCTGTGGGAGTATGCAGACTGTTAGTGCTGTAGGAGTATGCAGACTGTTAGTGCTGTAGGAGTATGCAGATTGTTAGTGCTGTGGGAGTATGCAGACTGTTAGTGCTGTAGGAGTATGCAGACTGTTAGTGCTGTAGGAGTATGCAGACTGTTAGTGCTGTAGGAGTATGCAGATTGTTAGTGCTGTGGGAGTATGCAGACTGTTAGTGCTGTGGGAGTATGCAGATTGTTAGTGCTGTGGGAGTATGCAGACTGTTAGTGCTGTAGGAGTATGCAGATTGTTAGTGCTGTGGGAGTATGCAGACTGTTAGTGCTGTAGGAGTATGCAGACTGTTAGTGCTGTGGGAGTATGCAGACTGAGACACATGTTTGCGTAATACTCAATCCATGCCTGGGGCCTGAGTACCTGACACATATGACATCACTAGTCCCTTAATCAAATCCGTATGGCTACTATGTTCTTTCTGTCTGTCTGTCTGTCTGTCTGTCTGTCTGTCTGTCTGTCTGTCTGTCTGTCTGTCTGTCACGGCAGTTGGAATTAAAAAGCTCAAATTTGGACTCATCAGACCAAAGCACAGATTTCCACCGGTCTAATGTCCATTGCTCATGTTTCTTGGCCCAAGCAAGTCTCTTCTTATTGGTGTCCTTTAGTAGTGGCTTCTTTGCAGCAATTCGACCATGAAGGCCTGATTCATGCAGTCTCCTCTGAACAACTGATGTTGAGATGTGTCTGTTACTTGAACTCTGTGAAGCATTTATTTGGGATGCAATTTCTGAGGCTGGTAACTCTGATGAACTTATCCTCTGAAGCAGAGTTAACTCTGTGTCTTCCTTTCCTGTGGCGGTCCTCATGAGAGTCAGTTTCATCATAGCGCTTGATAGTTTTTGCGACTGCACTTGAAGAAACTTTCAAAGTTCTTGAAATTTTCCGGAGTGACTGATTTCAAGTCTTAAAGTTCATGTCTTCTGTATACCACCCTTAACTTGTCACAACACAACTGATTGGCATTAAGACGCATTAAGACGGAAAGAAATTCCACAAATTAACTTTTAAAAAGGCACACCTGTTAATTGAAATGCATTCCAGGTGAATACCTCATGAAGCTGGTTGAGAGAATGCTAAGAGTGTGCAAAGCTGTCATCAAGGCAAAGCGAGGCTACTTTGAAGAATCTCAAATATAAAACACTTTTTTTGGTTACTACATGATTCCATGTGTGTTATTTCATAGTTTTGATGTCTTCACTATTATTCTACAATGTAGAAAATAGTCTGTGTGTGTGTGTGTGTGTGTGTGTGTGTGTGTGTGTGTGTGTGTGTGTGTGCGTGTGAATGTTCGCATCAAATCAAATTTGATTTGTCACATACACATGGTTAGCAGATGTTAATGCGAGTGTAGCGAAATGCTTGTGCTTCTAGTTCCGACAATGCAGTAATAACCAACGAGTAATCTAACTAACAATTCCAAAACTACTACTACCTTATACACACAAGTGTAAAGGGATAAAGAATATGTACATAAAGATATTTGAATGAGTGATGGTACAGAACGGCATAGGCAAGATGCAGTAGATGGTATCGAGTACAGCATATACATATGAGATGAGTATGTAAACAAAGTGGCATAGTTTAAAGTGGCTAGTGATACATGTATTACATAAAGATGCAGTAGATGATATAGAGTACAGTATATACGTAGACATATGAGATGAATAAAGTAGGGTATGTAAACATTATATTAAGTAGCATTGTTTAAAGTGGCTAGTGATATATTTTACACCAATTCCCATTATTAAAGTGGCTGGAGTTGAGTCAGTGTGTTGGCAGCAGCCACTCAATGTTAGTGGTGGCTGTTTAACAGTCTGATGGTTTTGAGATAGAAGCTGTTTTTCAGTCTCTCGGTCCCAGCTTTGATGCACCTGTACTGACCTCGCCTTCTGGATGATAGCGGGGTGAACAGGCAGTGGCTCGGGTGGTTGTTGTCCTTGATGATCTTTATGGCCTTCCTGTGACATCGGGTGGTGTAGGTGTCCTGGAGGGCAGGTAGTTTGCCCCCGGTGATGCGTTGTGCAGACCTCACTACCCTCTGGAGAGCCTTGCGGTTGTGGGCGGAGCAGTTGCCGTACCAGGCGGTGATACAGCCCGACAGGATGCTCTCGATTGTGCATCTGTAGAAGTTTGTGAGTGCTTTTGGTGACAAGCCAAATTTCTTCAGCCTCCTGAGGTTGAGGAGGCACTGCTGCGCCTTCTTCACGATGCTGTCTGTGTGGGTGGACCAATTCAGTTTGTCTGTGATGTGTACGCCGAGGAACTTAAAACTTACTACCCTCTCCACTACTGTTCCATCGATGTGGATAGGGGGTGTTCCCTCTGCTGTTTCCTGAAGTCCACAATCATCTCCTTCGTTTTGTTGACGTTGAGTGTGAGGTTATTTTCCTGACACCACACTCCGAGGGCCCTCACCTCCTCCCTGTAGGCCGTCTCGTCGTTGTTGGTAATCAAGCCTACCACTGTTGTGTCGTCCGCAAACTTGATGATTGAGTTGGAGGCGTGCGTGGCCACGCAGTCGTGGGTGAACAGGGAGTACAGGAGAGGGCTCAGAACGCACCCTTGTGGGGCCCCAGTGTTGAGGATCAGCGGGGTGGAGATGTTGTTACCTACCCTCACCACCTGGGGGCGGCCCGTCAGGAAGTCCAGTATCCAGTTGCACAGGGCGGGGTCGAGACCCAGGGTCTCGAGCTTGATGACGAGTTTGGAGGGTACTATGGTGTTAAATGCTGAGCTGTAGTTGATGAACAGCATTCTCACATAGGTATTCCTCTTGTCCAGATGGGTTAGGGCAGTGTGCAGTGTGGTTGAGATTGCATCGTCTGTGGACCTATTTGGGTGGTAAGCAAATTGGAGTGGGTCTAGGGTGTCAGGTAGGGTGGAGGTGATATGGTCCTTGACTAGTCTCTCAAAGCACTTCATGATAAAAGAAGTGAGTCGTTTAGCTCAGTTACCTTAGCTTTCTTGGGAACAGGAACAATGGTGGCCCTCTTGAAGCATGTGGGAACAGCAGACTGGGATAGGGATTGATTGAATATGTCCGTAAACACACCAGCCAGTTGGTCTGCGCATGCTCTGAGGGCGCGGCTGGGGATGCCGTCTGGGCCTGCAGCCTTGCGAGGGTTAACACGTTTAAATGTTTTACTCACCTCGGCTGCAGTGAAGGAGAGTCCTCAAAGCGGACAATACAGTGCCACTGACACGGCCCGCAACCAAAACATGCGGACTCTCCTTCACTGCAGCCGAGGTGAGTAAAACATTTAAACATTAGAGTGTGTGTGTGTGCATGTGAATGCTCGCATTAGTGTATGTGTGTGTATGTGTGTGTGTGTGTGTGTGTGTGTGTGTGTGTGTGTGTGTGTGTCTGTTGCAATTTCTGGGTGCAGGTAGCTGATAATAATTACCTCTCAAGTGTTTGGACTGATGCTGCTACTCTGGAGTGCTTTGGAGGAGGATGTTTCCAATGGCTGTTTCACAGGAAGCACAGTGGATTTCAAAGCCTGGGTCCTGGGGCCATTACAGACATAGGTCCTGAGACCTGGGGCCATTAAAAGGTCCTGGGGCAGTTACGGACAGAGGTCCTGGGGCCATTACAGACAGAGGGCCTGGGGTCATTACATACAGAGATCCTGGGGCCTGGGTTCATTACAGAAAGAGGTCCTGGGGCCTGGGGCCATTACAAACAGAGGTCCTGGAGTCATTACAGACAGAGGTCCTGGGGTCATTACAGACAGAGGTCCTGGGGTCATTACAGACAGACGTCCTAGGGCCATTACAGACAGACGTCCTAGGTCCTCTACATACAGATTAGTGAGGATCTGGCAGGAATAATAAGCCTTCCCTGCATCCCAAATGTCACCCTATTCCCTATAAAGCACAGTGCCCTTGTCAAAAGTAGTGCACTATATAAGGAATACACACTACAGATGGGCATGCCCCAAGTGTGGTCAGTCGGTTGAAGAGCACTTCAGCCACTAAGCAGCTAGGGCATCCTATGAGAGTACACTGCAGGGGAAAACACACTACTTAGGCTACATAACATGCTATTTTCCTATAGCTCTGGCTGGCCACGGTCTCTACTCCCTATCCTCAGCCAGTGATTAGCGCAGTGTCTGCTTTGCTCTGGCTTCTTAAACTGTATAGGAAGCACGGGAGCGATAAACAGACATTACTAACAGATCTGGGTCTGCCTGGGCGATCCTTAGATCCAGATCAGCTGTGTCTAACTAGTTGCTCGATCGAATCCCCGAGCTGACAAGGTAAAAATCTTTTGTTCTGCCCCTATATATATATATAATATCACCCATCTACACACCCCATTGGCAGTGAAAACATGTTTTTTGACATTTATGCACAATTAATGAAAATGAAATACAGAAATATCTAATTTACATATAGTGCCAGTCAAAAGTTGACACACCTACTCATTCCAGGGTTTTTCTTTATTTTTACTATTTTCTACATTGCAGAATAATAGTGAAGACATCAAAACTATGAAATAACACACATGGAATCATGTAGTAATCAAAACACTGTTAAAGAAATTAAAATATATTTTATATTTGAGATTCTTCAAAGTAGCCACCCTTTACCTTGAGCTTTGCACACTCTTGGCATTCTCTCAACCAGCTTCATGAGGTAGTCACCTGGAATGTGTTTCAATTAACAGGTGATCCTCGTTAAAAGTTCATTTGTGGAATTTCTTTCCTTCTTAATGCGTTTGAGCCAATCAGTTGTGTTGTCATAAGGTAGGGGTGGCATACAGAAGATGGTCCTATTTGGTAAAATACCAAGTCCATATTATGGTAAGAACAGCTCAAATAAGCAAAGAGAAACGACAGTCCATAATTACATTAAGACATGAATGTCAGTCAATGCTGAAAATTTCAAGAACTTTGAAAGTTTCTTCCAATGCAGTCAAAACAACTATAAAGCGCTATGATGAAACTGGCTCTCATGAGGACCGCCACAGGAAAGGAAGACCCAGAGTTAACTCTGCTGTAGAGGATAAGTTCATTAGAGTTACCAGCCTCAGAAATTACAGCCCAAATAAATGCTTCACAGAGTTCCAGTAGCAGACATCTCAACATCAACTGTTCAGAGGAGACTGCGTGAATCAGGCCTTCATGGTCGAATTGCTGCAAAGAAACCACTACTAAAGGACACTACTAAGAGGAAGAGACTTGCTTGGGCCAAGAAACACAAGCAATGACCATTAGACTGGTGGAAATCTGTGCTTTGGTCTGATGAGTCCAAATGTGAGCTTTTTGATTCCAACTGCCGTGTCTTTGTGAGACGCAGAGTAGGTGAATGGATGATCTCCGCATGTGTGGTTCCCACCGTGAAGCATGGAGGAAGAGGTGAGATGGTGCTTTGCTGGTGACACTGGAATTTATTTAGAATTCAAGGCACACTTAACCAGCATGGCTACCACAGCATTCTGCAGCGATACACCATCCCAACTGGTTTGCGCTTAGTGGGACTATCATTTGTTTTTCAACAGGACAATGACCCAACACACCTCCAGGCTGTTTAAAGGCTATTTGACCAAGAAGGACAGTGATGGAGTGCTGCATCAGATGACCTGGCCTCCACAATCACCCGACCTCAACCCAATTGAGTTGGACCGCAGAGTGAAGGAAAAGCAGCCAACAAGTGCTCAGCATATGTGGGAACTCCTTCAAGACCGTTGAAAAAGCATTCCATGTGAAGCTGGTTGAGAGAATGCCAATAGTGTGCAAATCTATCATCAAGGCAAACGGTGGAAGAATCTAAAATATTTAATTTGTATAACACTTTTTTGGTTACTACATAATTCTATGTGTTATTTCATAGTTTTGATGTCTTCACTATTATAGTAAAAATATTGTAAAAAAAATTGTAAAAATAAAGAAAAACCCTTGAATGAGTAGGCGTGTCCAAACTTTTGAATAGTACGGTAAGTGTAATGGTCGTCGGTGGAAGAAGGTGAGGACCAAAGCGCAGCGTGGTAAGTGTTCATATATTTTAATTAAGTAATAGAACACCGAACAAAACAATAAACGACCAACGAACATTCCCGTAAGGTGAATGACAAAAAACACTAAACAGGAAAATAATCACCCACAACTCAAAAGTGAAACCATCCCTCGCTCCTGACTGGCGGGCGGCTCTGGCAGCTCCTGACTGGCGGGCGGCTCTGGCAGCTCAGGACAGACGGGAGACTCTGGCAGCTCCTGACTGGCGGGCGGCTCTGGCAGCTCAGGACAGACGGGAGACTCTGGCAGCTCAGGACAGACGGGAGACTCTGGCAGCTCAGGACAGACGGGAGACTCTGGCAGCTCAGGACAGACGGGAGACTCTGGCAGCTCAGGACAGACGGGAGACTCTGGCAGCTCAGGACAGACGGGAGACTCTGGCAGCTCAGGACAGACGGGAGACTGGCAGCTCAGGACAGACGGGAGACTCTGGCAGCACTGGACAGGCGGGAGCACCTGTAGGGAGGATACGGAGAGACAGCCTGGTGCGGGGGACTGTCACCGGAGGGCTGGTGCTTGGAGGTGGCACCGGATAGACCGGACCGTGGAGGCGCACTGGAGGTCTCGAGCACCGAGCCTGCCCAACCCTACCTGGCTGGATGCTCCCTGTAGCCAGGCCAGTGCGGCGAGGTGGAATAGCCCGCACTGGGCTGTGCTGGCAAACCGGGGACACCATGCGTAGGGCTGGTGCCATGTACCCCGGCCCGAGCAGACGCACTAGAGACCAGATGCGCTGAGCCGGCTTCATGGCACCTGGCTCGATGCCCACTCTAGCCCGGCCGATACGAGGCGCTGCTATATACCGCACCGGGCTATGCCTGCGCACCGGGGACACCGTGCGCCTCACGGCATAACACGGTGCCTGCCCGGTCCCCCTCTCTCCACGGTAAGCACGGGGAGTTGGCTCAGGTCTCCTACCTGACTTAGCCACACTCCCAGTGTGCCCCCCCGATACATTTTTTGGGCTGCGTCTCGGGCTTCCAACCGCGCTGCCGTGCTGCCTCCTCATACCACCGCCTCTCGGCTTTCGCTGCCTCCAGCTCTGCCTTGGGGCGGCGATACTCTCTCGGCTATACCCAGGGTCCCTTGCCATTCAGGATCTCCTCCCATGTCCAGGAGTCTGGAGATCGCTGCTGCTGGCCGTTACCACGCTGCTTGGTCCTTTGGTGGTGGGTGATTCTATAAAGGTCGTCGGTGGAAGAAGGTGAGGACCAAAGCGCAGCGTGGTAAGTGTTCATATCTTTTAATTAAGTAATAGAACACTGAACAAAACAATAAACGACCAACGAACAGTCCCGTAAGATGAATGACAAAAAACACTAAACAGGAAAATAATTACCCACAACTCAAAAGTGAAACCAGGCTACCTAAGTATGGTTCTCAATCAGGGACAACGATTGACAGCTGCCTCTGATTGAGAACCATACCAGGCCAAACACAGAAATCCCAAATCATAGAAAAAAGAACATAGACAACCCACCCAACTCACGCCCTGACCATACTAAAACAAAGACATAACAAAAGAACTAAGGTCAGAACGTGACAGTACTCAATACATGTTAGAATCATCTTTGGCAGCAATTACAGCCATGAGTCTTTCTGGGTAAGTCTCTAAGAGTTTTGCACACCTGGATTGCACAATATTTACACTATTATTTTTTAAATTCTTCAAGCTCTGTCAAGTTGGTTGTTGATCATTGTTAGACAGCCAATTGTAAGTCTTGCCATAGATTTTCAAGTTGATTTAACTCAAAACTAGGCCACTCAGGAACATTCAATGTCGTCTGCATAAGCAACTCCAGTGTATATTTGGCCATTTGTTTTAGGTTATTGTCCTGCTTAAAGGTACATTTCTCTGTCAGTGTCTGATGGAAAGCAGACTAAACCAGGTTTTCCTCTAGGATTTTGCCTTTGCTTAGCTCCATTCTGTTTCTTTTTATCCTAAAAAACGCCTTAGTCCTTGCCGATGACAAAATACCCATAACATGATGCAGCCACCATCATGCTTGAAAATATGAAGAGTGGTACTCAGTGATGTGTTGTGCTGGATTTGCCCCAAACATAAGGCTTTGTATTCAGGACATAAAGTCAATTTCTTTGCCAAAATGTTTGCAGTTTTACTTTAGTGCCTTCTTATTTTGTACAGGCTTCCTTCTTTTCACTCTGTCATTTAGGTTAGTATTGTGGAGTAACTACAATGTTGTTGATCCATCCACAGTTTTCTCCAATCACAGCCATTAAACTGTAACTGTTTTAAAGTCAACATTGGCCTCATGGTAGAATCCCTGAGCGGTTTCCTACTTCTCCGTGAACTGAGGTAGGAAGGTCACATGTATATTTGTAGTGACTGAGTGCATTGATACACCATACAAAGTGTAATTAATAACTTCACCATTCCCAAAAGGGATAATCAATGTCTGTTTTTTTTACCCATCTACCATTAATAACTTCACCATTCCCAAAAGGGATAACCAATGTCTGTTTTTTTTACCCATCTACCAATAAGTGCCTTTATTCATGAAAACCTCCCTGGTCTTTGTGGTTGAATCTGTGTTTGAAATTCACTGCTTCACTGAGGGACCTTACAGATAATTGTATGTGTGGACTACAGAGATGAAGTAATCATTCATAAATCATGTTAAACACTATTATAGCACACAGAGTGAGTCCATGCAACTTATGTTCAAATCCCCGAGCTGACAAGGTACAAATCTGTCGTTCTGCCCCTGAACAGGCAGTTAACCCACTGTTCCTAGGCCGTCATTGAAAATAAGAATTTGTTCTTAATTGACTTGCTTAGTTGAATAAAGGTAAAATTAAAAATAAAAAAATGTGACTTGTTAAGAACATTTTTAGCCCTGAACTTATTTAGGCTTGTCATAACAAAGGGGTTGAATACTTATTGACTCAAGACATTTCAGCTTTTCATGTTTAATTAATTAATCATGTTTAAAAAATGTCTATTGTGTGTACCAAAAAACCTCAATGTAATCCACTTTAAATACAGGCTGTAACACAACAAAATGTTGAAAGAGTCAAGGAGTGTGTGTACTTTCCGAAGGCACTGTAGATCAGACTCTGCACCAGCACCTGCTACCATACACATGGTATAAAGGCTCTGATCATAAACGTATATGTTGTGTATCAACCTGCATTATTTAATAGTAGTCATGTATCACTCCAGAGACTTGTATTCCAGTCATCTTTCATATGCTCCAGATGGAAACTTCTATATGTCTGATATATGGAGATGACCTGCTCCTGAACCTCAATGTCTTTCCCTGGCTGTCCTATCCCCAGGAACATGAACCCAGGACTGATATGCTAGGCCTAGCTACTGTAGGTAGAACGATAATTCAGTAAACCTCAAATATGCTGTTGCTAAGCGTTAAATCACTGGTTGCCTTTGTTATTTACGGTTTGGGAAAAGGTGCTAAGGAGGGGAAGCTACTATTTAACTTGTACAGCCACTCCCTTCCACCCCTACTGCTGTTCTAAATGTCTAGTGTTCCTTCCAGCAAGGTCCCAGCTTGAAACAATACAGGGCTAGGATTAGTGCAATTAACATACCTGCACTTCAAAGTCGAAAAACACCGGAGCTGCGTTAGATTACAGCTAACATAAGCAACACTTGTTAAACGCAAGCGACCGGGGGCTGCAGCTGTAGCCTGACACTAAAGTTGTTCTTAATATAGATATATCCGTCATTTCCCTCTGCACACATCATCTATAAACAGTGTTCAGTGATTATATACAGCGGAAATGGTTTCCTAATCCATGGTTTCATTATTTTGCGATGCAACGGTGGAAGAATCCACAGGCTATGTCCCCACTTAGGAAGTAAATATGCCCCCCGTGACACAACTTCATCGCGTAGCTATTTCAAAACAACCCTGGACCGTGGGGATACTTCTGTCTCTTCTCTGGAAACAATTCTATAATTAGATTTAAACATGACTTGTTCTACAGAAGAAGTAACCAGCATTAGAACAAGACTTTTACTTTAATCAGACACCCAAGAGAGAGCCAGGTCTCAAGAAAACAACCCTATTCTACTGTACATCTGTTATGACCCCGACAAGGTGGGGTCAGATTGTGGGCTGTTTCCCATGAATAGGCCTCTGATGGCACATTAAGGCACATCAATGACAACCAAGGGATCGCTACAGCATCACTTCACATGCTTTATTACAGGACTTGTCCACTCCCTAATCCTCCCTAGACCCTGCCTTATCATTCAGCTGGCTAGTCAGGGTTTCCGTTACAGCAAGCCAACCAACTGCTAGCTGGAGCTCTGGGTTGAACCCACTGGCCTAGACAACAGATAAAGATGTGAGTCTGTGTGTTGACCAGGAATGTAAATTATGGTGATTGGGGCTTTAGGCGTGACACTGGAATTTACTTAGCAGAGACTCTTGACGGCAGATGACAGATTTCTTCTGTGGTGTGTGTGTATATATGTGTGTGTTTAGGTTGAGATTGTGGCTCATTGTGTCTGACTGAGAATGACATCATCCCCCGTCCTGGAGCTTCCATAAGGGATGAGAGGAAGGAGAGATGGGAGGATGGGAGGATAGGAGGGATAGGAGGGATAGGAGGATGGGAGGAGGGCTGTGGTTTGGGATCCTGGTTAGTTGGAGAGAGTTCACTCTATTGTCTAGCTGCTTCCTGTCCAGGCAGCTCAGCTCTCGTTGAGTGTCGGAAACACCCCCATCACCACGGCCATTATCTCTCCCTCATTGAATTGATCAAGCTTTCCTCAGCATGAGGCCTGCAGGCCTGATAAACAAGGCATGGTGGACGTCACTACTACAGGCCCATGTCAGGGACTGGCTGACATAGACTTAGTGTTGACTTTAAATTAAATGAGAGCTTCCCTTGCACTCAACTCACACGGCCCATGTTGATGCCGTCATCGTCTGGGCCAAGAGTGTTCTCACCTCAGCGACAAGACACAACAGATGGTTTGGATCTGTCTGAACCCTTGGGGTCTCTACAGTGGGACATCTTGGAGAGATGAGAGAGAGAATTGTAGAGTGGCCAAACTAGCCCAGCCCAGCCTAGGCCATCTGGCCCCTCCCAAGTGTGAAGGAAGACGTATAGAGGAAGACTTTTAGGTTTGATATAAAGGTCAGCCATTGAGCCTAGAGCAGAGTTACCGTAGTTAAGTTAATGCACGTTGTCTACAAACAGTGATACCCACAATTTCAAATAGGATGTTCAAGTTTGGACACTTCTATGGTGCGGCGGTGCCAAACGGAACCGAGCCAAAACTTTACCGGCAGTCACAGAGCCTAAAAGCTACATCAGATTTGGTCTTTGTTATTTTGGGTAATCATAAAACTGCCAGTAATACATGGGAGCTTGAAACGTGAGATCATTATGTTCTTTGTTTTAACAATGAGTGTGCTTTAAAATATGAGGTCATACTATACTTATATTAAATTAGAGATCCAGGCACAGTGTTTATGCACAGGGTTTTATTATCATGTGCTTGCTTGTCCACATTGTTCCTACCTTCTCTCTAGCTACATACTGAACGTTTATGAGTATTGAAAAAAACCATTCCCTGCTGTCATCCTGAGGATATAGAACAGGGAGGAGCAGGTGGAGGAGGAATGATGTGTAATGTCCTCAGTCTAACCCTACACTTGTAAATATGATGATAATGTCTTGGTATGTGTGGTGCTAACTTGTTGCCGTGGTTAAAACTACATCTGGATCCCAAGTTGCAGAAGTACTGTAGTATCTATGGTACATGGTAACAACAAACGTTACAATAGTGTTCTCTACGTTTCAGTTTACGGGCCTACATTTTGTGTCGATTGGAAGCATTTTCTTATGACTTGAGGGAGGCTGAAAAATTGAATACAAGAAACACAAAAAAGTAACTAAAGACTGTAAACCCCTTGATATAACACCACTTCAACCAGCAGCATCCCTGATAGAGACTAACAGTGTCAGAACCTGACTTGTGTTCAGCCTCCTCACTCTGACATTGATCCTCTCCAGTTCACTCTCTCACTAAGCCAACTCTATGGCCTCTTCAACTCACTAGACTCCCGCATGAACTTCTTTTGAGCCCACCCCCCCCCCTAAAAGGCACCTCTTTTATTACCAGAGGATTACCTGGGGGGTGACCCCCACACATTTATCTCCAGATATTGGCTCCCTTTGCTCTTGCTGCTTGATACAGTCTGCCAATATGTTTTTCTGTGGAGGGAGAGAAAAGTAAAGTAAGGGGGGAGTTAATGGTACTGTAGATATCTGATCCTGTTCACTTCCCCCTGGCCTCATGTGCCGTTGCTGTATCCTTTAATGTTACACAAATTGCCCTCTCAGGTTTCTCTAAACCTGTGGTAAACTGTACCCCTCCGAAACGCTCATAACATCAAGAGAATAATATGAGATCTGCATCAAACACCGACATAATACGATAATCACACACAGTATGTTGCTTATTCGTTCATGTAGAAAGATAGAATGGCTGAGGGTAGAACAGGTACTTGATTATTCACTTGAAATGGTTGCTCAAAAGCAGTTGTGCCAAGGACGGATTTGCTAACCACCATTTTGTAATTAGATTATGTTTCTGGGGGGGATGTTGTTTTTCTATAGTGCTGCAGTTGATGGAAGTAGTCTTTCGAGTTGTGTGGCCTTTAAAACTACTATAATTAGCCGCTCCAGCCATTGGGCCTGCTGTATTCTTGTTCAAATTGACTGAGAACTGGTCAAGTCTCTGGATTCCTGTCGTAAAAAGCCTGGATTTTGTTTTATGTTGAGCCATGGGTATTCACACGATTTGAATTACGTTTCTGTAATGTTCCCCAAGAAGCTTGGTGGGCTTGTAAAATGTTAACGTGTTTTAATTTAGTGCTTTTACACCTTGTCCAAGTGGCTTTTGTGAACAACTTACATTAGTCTGGTTGTCTTGTATTGTGTGTCGTTGTGTTGCCATCGCAAGTGTTGCATTTTTCAGTTTTTGCTACAGAGACGAGTTTTGCCATTTTGAATATGGACGGATTTCACAATCGTCTTCATTCCTATGACCTTTAGAATAAATGGAAAAGGTCTTCATCAGTCTTAACACACACCTGCATTGGGCCAGGCCAGGAGAAAAGGAGGGAGACATTTCAGACAACTACAGAGTTTCTTATTTCCCTGGTTGAAACATCTCATCAAAGCCTCCAAGGTGCATTGTGACAGGGTTGTCCCTGTGACAGTTCTTCATTGTTTCCTGCCAAACACCAAGTCTAGTTTTACAGTTTGGTTTCTATATCATGACTTGACATCCAACCACCTTCAGTCTCGATAAGTTCTCCCAAGGCTTCAGGATATGGCCTTGAATTAATCTCTCCCATTTTAACCACAAACTATTAATCTGTCCCATTGTAACCACAAACTATTAATCTGTCCCATTGTAACCACAAACTATTCATCTGTCCCATTGTAACCACAAACTATTCATCTGTCCCATTGTAACCACAAACTATTCATCTGTCCCATTGTAACCACAAACTATTCATATGTCCCATTGTAACCACAAACTATTCATCTGTCCCATTGTAACCACAAACTATTCATCTGTCCCATTGTAACCACAAACTATTCATCTGTCCCATTGTAACCACAAACTATTCATCTGTCCCATTGTAACCACAAACTATTCATCTGTCCCATTGTAACCACAAACTATTCATCTGTCCCATTGTAACCACAAACTATTCATCTGTCCCATTGTAACCACAAACTATTCATCTGTCCCATTGTAACCACAAACTATTCATCTGTCCCATTGTAACCACAAACTATTCATCTGTCCCATTGTAACCACAAACTATTCATCTGTCCCATTGTAACCACAAACTATTCATCTGTCCCATTGTAACCACAAACTACTCATCTGTCCCATTGTAACCACAAACTATTCATCTGTCCCATTGTAACCACAAACTATTCATCTGTCCCATTGTAACCACAAACTATTCATCTGTCCCATTGTAACCACAAACTATTCATCTGTCCCATTGTAACCACAAACTATTCATCTGTCCCATTGTAACCACAAACTATTCATCTGTCCCATTGTAACCACAAACTATTCATCTGTCCCATTGTAACCACAAACTATTCATCTGTCCCATTGTAACCACAAACTATTCATCTGTCCCATTGTAACCACAAACTATTCATCTGTCCCATTGTAACCACAAACTATTCATCTGTCCCATTGTAACCACAAACTATTCATCTGTCCCATTGTAACCACAAACTATTCATCTGTCCCATTGTAACCACAAACTATTCATCTGTCCCATTGTAACCACAAACTATTCATCTATCCCATTGTAACCACAAACTATTCATCTGTCCCATTGTAACCACAAACTATTCATCTGTCCCATTGTAACCACAAACTATTCATCTGTCCCATTGTAACCACAAACTATTCATCTGTCCCATTGTAACCACAAACTATTCATCTGTCCCATTGTAACCACAAACTATTCATCTGTCCCATTGTAACCACAAACTATTCATCTGTCCCATTGTAACCACAAACTATTCATCTGTCCCATTGTAACCACAAACTATTCATCTGTCCCATTGTAACCACAAACTATTCATCTGTCCCATTGTAACCACAAACTGTTCATCTGTCCCATTGTAACCACAAACTATTCATCTGTCCCATTGTAACCACAAACTCAACCCCTTGTCTCAGTTTCAGCCAGTCTATTCTTCTTGGACTTGCTACATTTGAAAGTCGACACTTGTAAATTCCCTGTGTTAGTGAGGGTGGGTGGGGACATGTTAGATAACAGTTATTAGCAGACTGACCTAGCTTGCCTCTAACAAAGGGCTGCATTCACACCAAACAAGTAAACAAACTTGATGGCGGACCGTGTCGAGTCTGCGTCAGCAGCCGAATTCCCGTCAAGGAAAAGTAAATTGAACCTCCATCCCCATAAATGTTAGTAATGAACAGTTACCACCTCAAAATTAGCCGTTTCCTAACTCTTTGCGCGAGTTACGAGGTCGACTTTAGATTTTACACAAAGTTAATAAAACTGCGTTTACACACAGTGTGTACACCACATTACCTTCCATGTTGATGGGAGAGCCCCATAAATAATAGCAGATACAAATCCAACTCTGACTCATTGAGGACGTAACACAACATGGTCTTGGAACGTTGCTCCTGGTATATGGTGAACGTTGCTCCTGGTATATGGTGAACGTTGCTCCTGGTATATGGTGAACGTTGCTCCTGGTATATGGTGAACGTTGCTCCTGGTATATGGTGAACGTTGCTCCTGGTAAATGGTGAACGTTGCTCCTGGTATATGGTGAACGTTGCTCCTAGTATATGGTGAACGTTGCTCCTGGTATATGGTGAACGTTGCTCCTAGTATATGGTGAACGTTGCTCCTGGTATATGGTGAACGTTGCTCCTAGTATATGGTGAACGTTGCTCCTGGTATATGGTGAATGCTCACGTTTACATCTGTGGAATAGAAGTATGTCCAATGATCTGAAGTAAAACAAATCAAATCACATTTTATTTGTCACACGCGCCGAATACAACAGTGAAATGCTTACTTAAAAGCCCTTACCTCTATTTTCTTAAAACTGCATTGTTGGTTAAGAAAATCTTTACTAAATAAACTAAAGTAAAAAAATGAAATAAAAGTAACACAATAAAATAACAATGATGATATACAGGGTCAATGTGGGGGGGTAGAGGTTAGTCCAGGTAATTTGTACATGTAGGTAGGGGTATGGCTTAGAATTCATTGGTGTTTGTAACAATACAGAGTTGTATTTTTTATTTTTTTTTGTATTTAACTAGGCAAGTTCGTTAAGAACAAATTCTTATTTACAATGATGGCCTACACCGGCCAAACCCGGACGACACTAGGCCAATTGTGCGCGGCCCTATGGGACTCCCAATCACCGTCGGTTGTGTTACAGCCTGGAATCGAACTAGAGTGTCTGTAGTGACGCCTCAAGCAGTGCCTTAGACCGCTGTGCCAATCAAAATTAAGCAACACACAGCACTTGACATAAACCATTAGACCTTACATCAGGGGCAAGTCATGTCACAGAGAAGCCCCTTAACTCTGGTTGTTCTGAGCGATCCAGCCCCCTGGCTTGTACAAAACATGTTCGTGTCTCTTTTGGCATGTGTTGTTACTGACTGCTGAATGTCATTTGACATCACAGAACACAGAATGACACAAGATTGCAAATATAATTCCTCCGAAATGATTTGCATGAAATGCCACTGTGATTACGGTCAGATGCCATCAAAACACAAAGAATGTTTGTTTGCCACATCCCAGTTTGAATGAAACGTTTTCACAATTCAGCCAGACAGAGAGAGAGCCGTCCGGCCCGGAGAATGGAGAATGCATTCACCTCGACAAGAGATTTCAACTGGCAGCTCTGGGCTCCTTTCCCCCCATAATTCACTCACTATCTTGACACCATGTTGGCGGGAGAGAATGAGCAGCTCCAGCACATTGTACAGACAGACACAGCTGCTGCTGCCAGCCTCAGAGACGTCATGTTCAAGTCTACGTCCAAAAGGGCACCCTTTTCCCGTTATAGTGCGGTATACTTGGGACCAGGGTCCATAGGGCTCTGGTCATAATTAGTGCACTATATAGGGAATGGGGTGCCATTTGGGACGCAACAACCTTCAAGCTGTCAGTCGCTTCCTTCCAGCCTGACAATATGAAAAGAACTTCCTTTACCCGTGTCGTGCCAGCCATAATTTAAGAGGTACTGTGTAGGCTATCCACTCAAACAACTGCTACAGAGAGAGAGAAATCAGATCGCTGGTAAAAGTATCCTCAACATGTAATTCCTGGCATTTTTGCTCCTCTGTTGTAAATGAAGACTCGTCTTTACTCATCAGATTCAATGGAGGCAGAACATGGGGAAGACATTTCAGGCTTACTGGTGTGTTAACTGCTAGATTTCCTTCCCAAAGTTCCATTTACTTTTTGGAATACCTCTGGGGGAGTGGAATGAAACCCTAATAGCTGGACACACTTACGCAAGGGAGGAATCCATTTATACAAGGGACAGTGACACAAACCTGGCAAATCATAACTGGGCTTAAATTCCCTGAAAGTTGGAGAGTTTTATACAGTACATCAAAATGCAGGAGGATAGGAGTGGGAGGCATCGTTCATTATGCAAAGCACTGATGTGCTTAATCATCCAAAGTAATACACTCTCTCTCTTTCTCTGTCTCACAGGGGGAAAATAGGAGCTGAGAGTAGAGTATGTACTCTGTGGTCTGCCAGGCTAATCACTGCATTCTGTCAGAGATATGTAATCACACGACGCCATACAATGACGGCTCCCGGACCTAATAGGCCCACACATTTACAGAGGTAACGGAGAAACGTCTGACAGCTCTGCACACTGAGAAAAGCACTTACATGTCGTAAAACGGGCCTTTAATCATTATGTCCAAGGTTTTAGTTATAGTTCACCTCCTAGACACATTACTGGTTGAGGTTCAGCTAGGTACTGTACTGTGGTAAAAATATGGCCATCATTATAGATCTTGTGTATTGAGTACAGTGCACTAAAACTGTCCATTAGTTGTGCAGTGGGTTTTTTAACAGGCGTTCTCATCACACTATGTAACCTGGTGGGATCTGCTTCAGTTCTATTAGAGGCAGACCTTAGTGGATCACACGGATCAAAGCGTTGGTCGTGAATTAGCGTGAATTATTATGTGGATTATAATTAAATTGACATTTTTTGTAGGGGTTGATGCATTTTTCTTAAGGGAAAATCAAGTCTGAAATTTCAAAGTGCAAATTACAAACTTTAGAATCCTTTTTAAACGTCCCCTGGTTTAGGTTTTAGGTTTGATTTATTCACACCAAAGAAAAGAAGTGAAAGACAAAACAGTAGAGATAAAACAAAACGGGTAAAAACGGTGTGCAGGTGAGGTATGAAGCCCAAAAGGGCTTATATGAAAACCACACCATAACTTTAAGTACAGCAAAAAAAGTTTGCAACAGGGTGATCAAATGAACTGTAAAGACAGAAAAGAAGAGAGAGAAGTGGATTTCCCCTTAGGTTCCATATTTAGTTGAGTTTGTAGCTTCAGCCACCTCAAGAGGATACGTTTCTACCTGAATACACACTGTATCATGTGAACTGCCATAAAACATATATACAGGCATTTCAAGTTCACACAAGAAAGTATTCAGAGAGGAAGTCATAAAACAAACCACATTAACTACAATAATCGTCTAACAAGTCTGGTTAGTAGGTATGGTCTTTTCGTACGAAAAAAAGCAGTATTCTTGTGAATGAGAGTTTTCAGAGGATGAATCGTAAGGACACTGACACAACTCTCACACTTGCAGAAATTCTGAATACACTGAATCACTTAAGCCAAAATTTCCTCAGTCCCTATTTCCCAGTAGTGGAAGGTCAAAGATGTACTGACACAACCGGAGCCGAGTTCCAGCCCGTTTTGTTTGGACAAAGCACATCGAGGGGAGTCTGTGTCATCTGTATTTTTATTTATTTTACCTTTATTTAACCAGGCAAGTCAGTTAAGAACAAATTCTTATTTTCAATGACGGCCTGGGAACAGTGGGTTAACTGCCTGTTCAGGGGCAGAACGACAGATTTGTACCTTGTCAGCTCGGGGGTTTGAACTCACAACCTTCCGGTTACTAGTCCAACGCTCTAACCACTAGGCTACCCTGCCGCCCCAATGTATGTTTAGAAGGAGTTGGTGAATATGTCATAGCTGTGTGATGATTCTGGACCTCACCACAGTTCCTGTGGTTGGGCCTTAGAGCACACTACTACACACATTTCAAACAATGTCTCCCCTTCAGACATGGAAAACAAAGTCATTGAGAGTTTGCTTACTGCAAGTGTGTGTGTGTCTCTGCTCTTCTCCTTTCCAAGTCCATGACCTCTATGTTTGCAACTCTTTCCACATCAAAAAGCAGAGATAAACGATCATAACATTTTTTACATTCCAATTAAAGATGGTTTCAAGTTTCTTTTATCTTATTCCTTGCTGGGGATAAACATTTTGCTGGCAAGTCACAACATTCTGTCATGTTTTCTCTATACCTTCAGCCCTACACTGAAATTACAAACAGGAATGTACAGCATGCGTAAGTGTAGCAAAGCATCCTGGGAGCCGTGGCAATACAGGTGTGCTATTCCTTAATTAAAGTCATGACCAACTGTTAAGAGTCTAGGCTGGATGCTCTTTAATCTAATTGGTCAGCAACAGATGATTCATCACTCTGCTGCCTCTAGTAGTTAATGAGAGAGTAATAGCATCTAAAATAGATAGTCAAGATGTGACAGGGGATCCTGCTTGTGCCTGTACCAGTAACAGCTGGATGATAACTTCTTAAAACATAGTCCTGGACATTTGTAGTCGATCCTACCCTGAAGGTGTAGTCATACTGAGAGAGGTATGCTGTTCCTGCTCATACATTATAATGGAAGCAGATCAAAACGCCCCAATGTTCTATCTTCGAGAACTGAGAAGGACATGCGTCCCAAATGTACCCTATTCCCTATATAGTGCACTACTTTTGACCAGAGCCCATTATGGGGTCCTGGTCAAAAGTAGTACCCTACATAGGGAACAGGGTGCCATTTGGGATGCAGGTAATAATAAGCATCACAAGGAATGATGGAATGGCAGTGGAATGTTCCAGATGCACCTGAATGATGTAATCATGACAGGGTCAGTGGACCGGCACACTGAGCCCCTGTGTGTGAGATGGGACTGTAGAGATGTAGAGAGAGAACACCTATCCATCTTACTATGCTGTCAAACCAATGACCAGAGCGCTACTTTTTCATGAGAAACAGCATTTCTGTCTAAAGGTATAGTCACCCACTAACAAGAAAATAAAAACATCCAGATTTGCATATTAACATATTAGTCAACAAAATTAACCTTTCACCTTTTTAAACCCAAAAGAGACAGAGTGAGCTGAAGTGCCTCGGTGCCGTACATTACACACGTGTTGAAGTCATGTTTCAGGCAACATCTGCTGATGGTTAGAGTGCTCAGTGCTACTCTGCTCTCACACCCCACTACTGCCACACACAAACACACTGTACACTGTAGTGAGGTCCTCAGGCCTGGACATGGCTCGATAGCCAATTAATCAGAGGGGGCTGCTTGACCTCTATCAACCACCCCAAACCCTCTCTCCCCCTTAACTCCCAGATTAACATGCTATATGAGCATTCCAGGACCAGGAAGGGTCACCCAACAGTTGGAGGCTCAGTGCCAAAATAAAGAGGGAGAAAGAGACAATGAGAAATGAAATGAGAAAGAGAGGAGGAAATGTAGGGAGAGAGAGCGAGAGAGAGAGGAGAGAGAAGAGAGAAGGGGAGCTCTGGTGTCTCGTCTGTTCTTAAATCCCTACACATAGCCCTCGTAGTATGTAATCACACTCGCTGCTTGCCAGCAGGGTCCAGAAAGGAAATGACTGCATCCAGCGAAAATGCATCATACAACAATGGATTAACGGGCATGAAATGAAAAACTGGTGCTGCGCAGTGCTCTTCAAACGGGTGAGCTATGGCCAAGCTTTAGTGCTGAGATCACAGAGGCTATTGTCGCTCTCTTCAGACCAGTGATAATTGGTTTGTCCATCTACATTCTGTGTGTTCTTGCTGTTTTGTGTTTCTGCCCCCTGTGATTATTTTTGGGAATGGCTGTCTTCAGAACAGAAGCTGCCACACGACGTATCAGGTCCTGAAATGGGACGACTACTACAGTTACAGTATCTATTGAAATTGTTTTTTGCTGTAGACATCCAAGACAGTCGAAGAGAATGTTTCCATTTTGAGCAAAAAGGTTTATGATGGTTCAAAGAAGCCTTTTTACCCCCTGGTTCATGTCCATGTTTGGTCCAAATGGTAAACACAAGACAAGAAAGCAACACACATGACAGTCTGTGTACGTGCTGGTGGGCTGTTGAATGCCAATACCAAGTGACTCTACTGTTTCTTTGTCCAGGTCCAACTTTATTTAGTGATTTTGTTTGGCTTGAATAAACACTGTTCGTCATACATGCTACTTATTAAGTATTAAATGACACAGTCTTAATGGAACATAGCCCTTCAGTAATCTTAAGGGTTGCTGACTCTCTAGACATTTGATAGTTTGTAACAGCATAGGATAATATCAGAATTACCCAGAATTTAGCCATGTAAAAATAATGAGGATAGTCTAGACCAGGTATTCCCAAACGGGGGTTCCGCGCAATGCCCCCGGGTTTACGCCAAATACAAATGTGTTTCACATTTTTATTAAATTAGAATTGAAAACTCTTCACATTTTCAAACAGTCCATTTGTATTTTCCAACGGGGCTATACATTTGATTGAGGTTTTTTTCTCACCTGAGTAGCCTCGTTTCACTGCCAAAAATAAAATTAAACCATCTCGTGTTCAGCGAAATAACAACACAATGTCAAATACAGGTAGCCTAGTCAAATAATGAACATCCAATCACATGAACCGCTAGTCTCTCGCGGGAATTCCACTATTTAGCCAAACGTAGCTGCTGCTCATTCTGTTTGCTCGAAAATGGATAAATGGTTAAAAAAGTAAGGCCTGCGTCCATAGAGACACATACCAGCTCTACTAGTAGTACTGCTACTACCAGCAGAACTACACCTGCACCTGTTGACGACACAAGTTGTTCTGCTTCCACGAGCACATCCAAAGCTAGCATCAGTAATTCTATATTTGTTGTTAGCCCAGCTAGCATGGACACTAACAGTTGTGAATCTGATGCAGCCGAAGAGCTACTGCCTCCTTACCCGGGAAAGCACCGAACAACAGACCGGGACGTTGGACTATCGAAGAGGCGCAAATATGATGAGAAGTACAATGATTTGGGTTTAACGTATGTTGGGAGTAGTGCCTTTCCTCAGCCACAGTGTGTTATATGTGCAAAGGTACTATCTCACAACTCGATGAAACATTAACTCTTGCGCCAACATTTAGAAACAAAACATGCCAATTTGAAAAATAAGCCGCAGGAGTTTTCTGAGCGAGAATTAAGACAACTTTCAAGTAGTAAGACATGTATAAAAGCAACAGATACCATTAATAAGAAGGGGCTAGAAAAGTCTTATATGGTGAGCTACCGAGTGACTAGGACAGGCAAGCCCCATACTATTGTGGACGACTTAATTCTTCCTGCTGCCGCGGGTATGGCTGGGACAATGCTGGGGGAAAAGCCAAAAAAACTATATTGACAATGTCCTCATCAAACAACACTGTTTCATGACACATCAGTGACATGGCAGGAGATGTTTTGAAACAAGCCAGCATACAAGCCAGTGAATTCTATGCGTTAGAGCTGGATGAGTCAACATACGTGGCGGGCCTGGCACAGCTCCTGGTATATGTCCGTTACGTGTATGGGGGGGCAACTAAGGAAGACACCCTCTTCTACAAACCAGTAGAGGATATTTTTAAAGTACTGGACAGCTTTGTGACATCAATTGGACTTTGGTGGTCAAGATGTGTTGGTATCTGTAATGATGGTTCAAAGCCATGACAGGAAGACATAGTGGCGTGGTAATGCAAGCAGTTGCTCCTGACACCACTTGGGTACACTGCAGCATCCACCGAGAGGCTCTTGCTGCCAAAGGAATGCCTGACAGCTTGAAAGACGTTTTGGACCCAGTGAAAATGGTTAACTTTGTTAAAGCAAAGCCCCTGAACTCTCGTGTATTTTCTGCACTATGCAATGATATGGGCAGTGACCATGTAATGCTTTTACAACATACAGAAGTGAGCTGGTTATCAAGGAGCAAAGTATCGACACATTTTTTAAAATTGAGAGACGAGCTTAAAGTTTTCTTTACTGACCATAATTTTCACTTGTCTGACCGCTTGCATGATGATGAGTTTCCCACACGACTGGCCTATCTGGGGGATGTTATTTCTCGCCTCAATATGATCTGAATCTAGGATTACAGGGACTCTCCAAAACTATATTCAATGTGCGAGACAAAATTGAGGCTATGATTAAGAAGTTGGAGCTCTTCTCTGTCTGCATTAACAAGGACAACACACAGGTCTTTCCATCATTGTATGATTTCTTGTGTGCAAATGAACTCAAGCTTACGGACAATGTCAAATGTGATATAGCGAAGCACCTGAGTGTGTTGGGTGAGCAATTACGCAAGTACTTTCCTGAAACGGACGACACAAACAACTGGATTCCTTATCCCTTTCATGCCCTGCCTCCAGTCCACTTACCGATATCTGAAAAAGAGAGCCTCGTCGAAATTTCACCAAGCGGTTATGTGAAAATTTAATTTAATCAGAAGCCACTGCCAGATTTCTGGAGTGGCTGCGCTCAGAGTATCCTGCCTTGGAAAATTGCGCTGTTAAGACATTGCCCTTTGCGTACCTATGTGAGAGTGGATTCTCGGCCCTCACTAACATGAAAACGAAATACAGGGACATACTCTGTGTGGAAAATGATTCCCACGAGCTGGGTTGTGACAAAAACTCACACTCATTCTTATGTTTAATAAATGCATTGTATAGCGTGTGTGTGGCAGGCTTACAATTATGGCAAAAAAACTACATTTGAGAGTGCGCTGACCCTGGTGCTAGATGGGGTACGCAGCTGGAGGTTGAATGTTTGAAGGGTAAGGGACTATAAATGTTTGGGAACCACTGGTCTAGACAAACAACCAGGGCTTAGATGAGGTAAGACAACACCTCAGAGACCCACCTTTACTCTACACTTGTTCCCCAAGCACTTCACTTGTTGCTCTAGTTCTGCTCCAGCCGGTCTCTGAGCGAAGACAGATGACGAAGGCAGACGTAGAAGAAAACTTTCAGCTCTACTTTCTTTACAGTTTACTCACTCAAACCCAAATCTGGATGTCCTCTAGTCTACAAAGCTATGGCCAAACTTTAGTCATTACCATGGCGACCTGACATCTTGTTGAACATGCAGTATGATTAATGCGCTTTTCCTCCTAGGCCATTGTGTTCTTTCTCTCACGTATAAATCTTTCACCTTGTTCTCACAGAGTAATTAACGTGAACCCTGGACGGAGGGATATTTATCATGGCACTTCAACACTTCCTGACACACTCCTCCGAACCGTGACTGAGCCCAGTGCTGCAGGCCCAGGCCGTGGCCGCCAAGCCAAACACACCGACCAACCCAGAGAGGTTCTGATAATGCGGTCATCATAATTAGGGCACCTCCCTCTGGACCGGGCTGATGGCCAAATCTCTCTCTCTCTCTGAAGTGATTTGGTGGACGTGTGAATGAATCTGGCTGAGGCAGCAAGGGTGGCTAGAGGGAGAGATGGATGGAGGGAGAGATGGAGGGAGGAGGTCATACTATACCTGTATGGTACAGCCTAGTCCGTTTTACACAGATTTAAAATGATAGATGTCTCTACAGGAAGGCATAGCCTCAGTCAGAAGGTGAACTCCCTGTTAGGGCTTGACAGTTCTCTGTCAGGGTGGATACACTTAAGCCAGATCTCTCTGACTGACATTGCCATATTACTATTGACACAGAGAATCTGACAGAGTACGTGTTTGCAGAGAGAGGAGAGAGAGAGAGAGAGAGAGAGAGAGAGAGAGAGAGAGAGAGAGAGAGAGAGAGAGAGAGAGAGAGAGAGAGAGAGAGAGAGAGAGAGAGAGAGAGAGAGAGAGAGAGAGAGAGAGAGAGAGAGAGAGATGTTGCTTATAACAAGGGCAAAGGCAGTTTAATTTTGGGCCAAGTCATCGAGTTTGACTTCAACACACCCGATCTGAACACTATGGTCGAGTTTCTAAGTACCAAAATGAGTCTGGGTCATGTTTGAGTTACGACACAATTAATGTCTATAATAGGGGAACTCTGTACTCTGTCAGATGGTCTGTTAATGTGTATAAAGTGTAATGTAGTGTTTGTTTTGGACATCTCCTTGGCATGCCCATTCATTTGCTGTAATATTATCCATAGAGTATATTACAGTTCAATTATCACAGTTGCAGAACCCTGGATGAAAGCTAAACGTGTGTAAAACGGGGAACCTTCAAGAAAGTGTTTCTCTGTATGTAACTACAGTCTGCTATTCATAATGTCCTTCTAAATTCCAGGTAAATACGAGCCAACTGTAAAGAACACGTATTACTCTAATATCTAGCCTACACAAACATCAGTAGGAGTCTGTCTATAGCAGCTATTCAGGGTTGGGTTATTGTTCTTTGGAAGCCAATGAGTAAAGTTTATTCTGGCATTATGCATCACTCTGTCGTCTTACGACAACATGTCTCAACACAACCTGGGTTATAATACAGCCACGTCATTTATAAGGGGATTACCAATCAAAGGCAACCTGATACTGATGTATTGAATTATTTATCAAGCGTTTGGTTTTAAGTCCCTCCTTTCTATGTGAAAACAGTAAATACAAACCATCCATAGTTTTGGCATGTAGGTGTTCATTTCAAGATCATTCATTCAACACCTTGAGGAGCCTTTCTGAGGAGCGTGCTCAGCTCTTGAGAGTGTGTGTGTGTGTGTGTGTGTGCGGGTGTGTGTGCGTGCATCCGTGTGTGTGGATGTGTATATGTGCATACATGCGTGTTTGCCTGCCTTTGCACATGTATGTTTGTTAAGTGTTGAGAAACAGCAACAAACAGACCTTTCTCGTTCCTGCTCCAGCAGGTTGGTGAACTCGTCACTCTTCCTCATGAAGTCTCCATGGTTCCTCTTCTCGTCGTCCAGCTTGTACAGGGCGCGCTTGTGGGACTGCTCAGTCAGCAGCAGCTGCTCCAGCATGCGACGGTGGGTCTCCCTCTGCTTCTCCACCAGCTTGTCCAGCTAGGAGAGACCAGAGCGTTTACTGACCACTCCAAATACACTTCCTGTCACCTCTATGTGAGGTGATATCGGATGTATTAATGTATTTTCAAATGTGATTGTCCAGTCATGAGACAAAAACCCAAAGTTGATCTTTGAACCTACAAAGTACAGTGCCTTGCGAAAGTATTCGGCCCCCTTGAACTTTGCGACCTTTTGCCACATTTCAGGCTTCAAACATAAAGATATAAAACTGTATTTTTTTGTGAAGAATCAACAACAAGTGGGACACAATCATGAAGTGGAACGACATTTATTAGATTTTTCAAACTTTTTTAACAAATCAAAAACTGAAAAATTGGGCGTGCAAAATTATTCAGCCCCTTTACTTTCAGTGCAGCAAACTCTCTCCAGAAGTTCAGTGAGGATCTCTGAATGATCCAATGTTGACCTAAATGACTAATGATGATAAATACAATCCACCTGTGTGTAATCAAGTCTCTGTATAAATGCACCTGCACTGTGATAGTCTCAGAGGTCCGTTAAAAGCGCAGAAAGCATCATGAAGAACAAGGAACACACCAGGCAGGTCCGAGATACTGTTGTGAAGAAGTTTAAAGCAGGATTTGGATACAAAAAGATTTCCCAAGCTTTAAACATCCCAAGGAGCACTGTGCAAGCGATAATATTGAAATGGAAGGAGTCTCAGACCACTGCAAATCTACCAAGACCTGGCCGTCCCTCTAAACTTTCAGCTCATACAAGGAGAAGACTGATCAGAGATGCAGCCAAGAGGCCCATGATCACTCTGGATGAACTGCAGAGATCTACAGCTGAGGTGGGAGACTCTGTCCATAGGACAACAATCAGTCGTATATTGCACAAATCTGGCCTTTATGGAAGAGTGGCAAGAAGAAAGCCATTTCTTAAAGATATCCATAAAAAGTGTTGTTTAAAGTTTGCCACAAGCCACCTGGGAGACACACCAAACATGTGGAAGAAGGTGCTCTGGTCAGATGAAACCAAAATTGAACTTTTTGGCAACAATGCAAAACGTTATGTTTGGCGTAAGAGGCAACACAGCTCATCACACTGAACACACCATCCCCACTGTCAAACATGGTGGTGGCATCATCATGGTTTGGGCCTGCTTTTCTTCAGCAGGGACAGGGAAGATGGTTAAAATTGATGGGAAGATGGATGGAGCCAAATACAGGACCATTCTGGAAGAAAACCTGATGGAGTCTGCAAAAGACCTGAGACTGGGACGGAGATTTGTCTTCCAACAAGACAATGATCCAAAACATAAAGCAAAATCTACAATGGAATGGTTCAAAAATAAACATATCCAGGTGTTAGAATGGCCAAGTCAAAGTCCAGACCTGAATCCAATCGAGAATCTGTGGAAAGAACTGAAAACTGCTGTTCACAAATGCTCTCCATCCAACCTCACTGAGCTCGAGCTGTTTTGCAAGGAGGAATGGGAAAAATTTCAGTCTCTCGATGTGAAAAACTGATAGAGACATACCCCAAGCGACTTACAGCTGTAATCGCAGCAAAAGGTGGCGCTACAAAGTATTAACTTAAGGGGGCTGAATAATTTTGCACGCCCAATTTTTCAGTTTTTGATTTGTTAAAAAAGTTTGAAATATCCAAAAAATGTCGTTCCACTTCATGATTGTGTCTCACTTGTTGTTGATTCTTCACAAAAAAATACAGTTTTATATCTTTATGTTTGAAGCCTGAAGTGTGGCAAAAGGTCGCAAAGTTCAAGGGGGCCGAATATTTTCGCAAGGCACTGTAGCTACTTCATATACATTTTAGCAGACTCTTATCCACAGCGACTTACAGGAGCAATTAGGGTTAAGTGCCTTGCTCAAGGGCACATCAACAGATTTTTCACCTAGTCGGCTTGGGGATTTGAACCAGCGACCTTTCTGTTACTGGCCCAATGCTCTTAACCGCTAGGCTACCTGCCGCCCATTTACTGTAGCTGAAGTCTCAACACTTCCAAGTCGTCTTATCAGGGTGCTACACTTCACTGACCCCAGACATTACTGAGCTGCTGTATTGAATGTTGAGACTGTGCTACCTCAGCCATGGGCCTCTCGTAGATGTCCTCCTGGAAGGTCTCAGCCTTGCTCTGGACGGTGTCTCTCTGCAGGGCCTGGAGGACCTTCTGTGGGGTAACGAACCCATACTGGGCCTCCAAGAGGGACAAGTCAATCTTCTCAGCCTTCAACACCGTGATCACCTCGTCTCTGGCCTGTGGTAGGGGGGAGAGAGAGAGGGAGAGAGAAGAGGACACAGTTCTATGAGCATGACAGCTACACTACCCATGGTTTAGTATTACCAAAAACTAGACTACCCATGGTTTAGTATTACAAAGAAACCTGTCCTATATCTAGACTGCCCATGGTTTAGTATTACAAAGAAGCCTGTCCTATGGCTAGACTACCCATGGTTTAGTATTACAAAGAAGCCTGTCCTATTTCTAGACTGCCCATGCTTTAGTATGACTGTACCAAGAAGCCTGTCCTATATCTAGACTGCCCATGGTTTAGTATTACCAAGAAGCCTGTCCTATAGCTAGACTATCCATGGTTTAGTATTACCAAGAAGCCTGTCCTATAGCTAGACTACCAATGGTTTAGTATTATCAAGAAGCCTGTCCTATAGCTAGACTACCCATGGTTTAGTATTACCAAGAAGCCTGTCCTATAGCTAGACTACCCATGCTTTAGTATTACCAAGAAGACTGTCCTATAGCTAGACTACCCATGGTTTATTATTACCAATAAGTCTGTCCTATAGCTAGACTACCCATGGTTTAGTATGACTGTACCAAGAAGACTGTCCTATAGCTAGACTACCCATGGTTTAGTATTACCAATAAGCCTGTCCTATAGCTAGACTACCCATGGTTTAGTATTACCAATAAGCCTGTCCTATAGCTAGACTACCCATGGTTTAGTATTACCAATAAGCCTGTCCTATAGCTAGACTACCCATGGTTTCGTATTACCAATACGCCTGTCCTATAGCTAGACTACCCATGGTTTAGTATTACCAATAAGCATGTCCTATAGCTAGACTACCCATGGTTTAGTATTACCAAGAAGACTGTCCTATAGCTAGACTACCCATGGTTTATTATTACCAATAAGTCTGTCCTATAGCTAGACTACCCATGGTTTAGTATTACCAATACGCCTGTCCTATAGCTAGACTACCCATGGTTTAGTAATACCAATACGCCTGTCCTATAGCTAGACTACCCATGGTTTAGTATTACCAAGAAGACTGTCCTATAGCTAGACTACCCATGGTTTATTATTACAAAGAAGCCAAGTGACCTGACTCTCCTCACCAGATAACCCAGAACCAGCCAAACCCTTGCCCAGTCTCCTAGTCTCTCCTCATCAAACAACCCAGAACCATCCAAACCCTGGCCAGTCCCACAGTCTCTCCTCACCTGCAGTTCTCCTTCTAGCATGGAGAGAAGGAACAGAAGGTCATCTCGGGAGAGGTCCCTGGTCTTCCCGCCTGCTGCCTTCTCCCTCCGACTGTTACTGCTGGCACTGCCACTCCCACTGCTGCCGCTGCCCTCCTTTTCCTTCCTCTGGACAGTACCTGTGTTTGTGCCTGTGTCATCGGGGGGCTCCCTGTGCCTGGCCCGTCCTGCACCCCTGCCCTGGGGCTCCTCACGTTCTGTGGCCCGCCGCTGCGATCGTGCCTGGTGCTGAGCCAGCTTGGCCTTTGCTGTGTCCTCTAGGCTGTTGCTACGGGAACGCATGTTTTTTTTTACCTGCAGGGGGAGCAGGAAGGAACATAGTGGAAGGAGATTGATAGGTGGGTTGGGGTGGGGTTGGGTGTAGCCGTGGGGTAAAGGGTTGGTGAGTTGAAGGGAGTGATCTGTTCTATTCAGCCCCAAAGCTCAGTCGTCCAGGCTCTGTTACATTGTATAAGACTGTGGTTTGGTTAAATCACTGACTCATGACAATGATGAAGCCATGAATGGTCTGACAGTCTTAAGCTCCATTCACGGTGTCATTTATCGTTTTCTGCGTTATATAGTACCGGGAAAGGTAGACGTGCACCTTGATGAAAAAGTGATTGTGAATACAAATCCTTAATAGGCATAGGCCAATCTCTGTTCTGTGTGTTTGATCTGAGGATGAAAAGAAAAACGCCTTGAATCATTCATTACATCACCAGTTGTATTAGTGGCCTGGCTGACAGTTTATGAGTAAGAGGGATAGCTGTTTGACTGCATATGTACACATGCAAGGCACGGAATGATTCGGGGATGATGTCATCGCCGCAAGCAGCAGTCTGCTTGAACAGATCTAAACTCAGAGATCTGGGCTCCAGACGAGAGCAGAGAGCAGCCATATCCGTTAAGTGAGGGTTTGCTTACACCATCACAATGCACTCGTCCCAGGAGGATAGCGTGTAATTCCGTAAACCTTCATCAGGGTTCTGTTGATGAGTAAACTGTGCCACAGTAGACACTAAAGCAATCAGGCCCTGTTTGGCCCTAATGGATTGCAGCTATTACTCACAGTTAGTCTTGCAACATTTGAGCTGTTCAAGCAGACAAAGGGCACAGCTGGGATCCAGGTCAACAAGGAGTTGGTTACGCAACACCTCTAAAGAGTTCAACCCGGGTCACTGTCTTTGGCTGTCCCCATAGGAGAACCCTTTGAAGAACCCTTTTTGGTTCCATGAAGAACCTTTTCCACAGAGAGTTCTACATGGAACCAAAAAGGGTTCTCCTATGGGGACAGCCAAAGAACCCTTTTTTCTAAGTGTGTAGTGAGTGTGTAATAATATCTAACAATCTCTTTGATTGACTGTCATGAGAGCTCAGATATGCCCCAGTGTTCTCTGCTGTGCTGTGGTGTGAGACTGAAATAGAGCTGGCTGGAGTGGAGCGTCTGGCATGTCTCCATATCAACTCTGGCTGTTGTTCGCTCACTTCCCTGACAAAGCTGTGTGTTTTGAGAGTAAACATTGCCGAGGGCCAACGCTACTGGTCAGTGTTGGGTTTGACAGTCACACAGGCTGTCCTGTTCCATGACTGTAATGGTTGGACGTAGGAGTGCTGGGAAACCTATACTGTGAGAGAACTATACTTCTGTTTAGAACCTCTCACTGGGAGAATCTAGGGTTCCAATCCTAGGCTGGATCACTCCCTTTGGCACATCTATACTGGCTGTGTACACTACTTTCAGAGGAATGTTGGTAACACTTTATTTTTAGAGCCTACCTTCCTTTGGAAGCTCTCACCCATTTCACTCCCTCCAGATCATGTAATAGTCCAACAATAAAGTAAACAAAAATGAACAAGAATGTGCAAAGAGAGACCTTTGCTGGAAAGTACCAGTTATTCAAGCAAGCCAAATGAAAGCACGGTTTGAGATGATGATGTTTTTGGAATTATCTCTGAACTTCTCAGAAGAGCACAAAACAAAAACACCAGTTATGGAACTGCTGATGTCGTCTATGTATGAACTATGAACATGGTTTTACTGTTGTGATGTAGTCTATGTATGAACTGTGAACATGGTTTTATTGTTGTGATGTAGTCTATGTATGAACTGTGAACATGGTTTTACTGTTGTGATGTAGTCTATGTATGAACTGTGAACATGGTTTTACTGTTGTGATGTAGTCTATGTATGAACTGTGAACATGGTTTTACTGTTGTGATGTAGTCTATGTATGAACTGTGAACATGGTTTTACTGTTGTGATGTAGTCTATGTATGAACTGTGAACATGGTTTTACTGTTGTGATGTAGTCTATGTATGAACTGTGAACATGGTTTTACTGTTGTGATGTAGTCTATGTATGAACTATGAACATGGTTTTACTGTTGTGATGTAGTCTATGTATGAACTGTGAACATGGTTTTTACTGTTGCTGCGTACGCTAGGTACGAAACCACAAACATAGTTTGTCGATGAGCATGCTTTGTTTTGCTGCCTGTCAGCTTGGCCAAGGTGAGAAGAGGAATCTGCCAGAACACAATTAGTTAGTCACCATGAGGTAAGAGCCCTTGCATGGCCTCTTCTACTGCTAATGATGATGAGGTGCACCACAATGGTATTATTTTACCAGAACATTCCCTCCTCTATAGTGTTCTGAACAGCAAACAACAATCTTCACGTCAAGTATAATACTGGGGAGAGTTCATAACGATACATTCTGTAACATTGAAATGACCACTGAACAGATTCCAATCCCCAGAATGTACCTTTAAAGTCAACTCACCTACAATTGTATAAAGAAGGGGATTGTTATGAAATACTGATACACTACAGTAAACCCAATGGGCAAAAGTGGTTGAATCAATGTTATTTCCACGTCGTTTCAACCAAAAACGTCTATGCAATGACGTTGAATCAACGTGGAAAACTGATTGGATTTGCAAAAAGTCATCAACGTCAGGGAATTTCGTTGTTTTTTGTTTACCCACCTTTCAACCTAAATCCAATGATATGGTGAAACGTTTTGTTTAAACTCAACCCAATGTAAATCAAATCTCGATGTTGAACTGACGTCTGTGGCCAGTGGGAGCACTGAAGAAAGCACAATGCCATGACAGTCTTCTCCCCTCCATGTAGTAAACTGACCAGACTAGTTTGACATTCATACTCTGTGACACTATGAATGAAAGAGTTTGTAACGTGTGTGAATCTGCCCAGAGAGATTACATTTAATCATGATTTGTTCTCCTACTAATCTGGCCAGCTGAACATCACACAGGGTGAGTCCCAAATGGCCCCGTACTAGCAATGTAGTGCACTACCTTTGACCAGAGCCTAATAGGCCCCGGTCAAAAGTAGTGCAACGCATAGGGAATAGGTTACAATTTGGGAAGCAAACACAGTCATTGTGTCAAACCAGCTCAGGCCCTTTCACATGTCATTGTCTCAGTTTTCTACAGGTCCACAATAGGAGCAGGATCACAGCCAAAAGGTGATGTAATGATAAACAGCACTTCATACTGTTTGCAGAGGATTAGCTATTGCTTTGGCAGAGAGGACATTACCATATGCACGCAACATGGATTCATGCTTGTGCATGTCTATAGGCCTATTCCTTTTAAGTAATATCAGTACACACACACACACACACACGATACTACCTAGTACAGGTAGGTACTGTAGATACTGCCTCTATAGCCAGTACACAAAGCTTGCCTGAAAGACCTGTAGCATATCTGTAACATATCTGTAACACAGTCATCATTCCTCAACACAGACAACACAGACAAGTATCCTGACATGCTGATGTGATTATTACTAGAGTAATGACCTAGGAAAGAGTCCTGTGAGTTTGGGGGGGATGTGAGGTTGGGTTTATAAGGCCGCACTGTGCCCTCGGCTTGATGAGGTCACAGACCTGGCAGAACTAGACTCAGGCTCTCTCTTACTGAATGGAAACAAAGTTTGTCAAAGGCGCCTGACCTTTACATTGATGACTTGCCTGCCTCTCACTCTCTCTCTGACGTGCTTAATCATCCAAAGTATTCTCTCTCTCTCTCTCTCTCTCTCTCTCTCTCTCTCTCTCTCGACAGGAGCTGCTGCTTGTAATTCAGACTGTAGTCTGCTCTTACATACAGTTGAAGTCAGATGTTTACATACACTTTACACAGGTTGGAGTCTCGTTTTTCAACCACTCCACAAATTTCTTGTGAAACTATAGCTTTGGCAAGTCGGTTAGGACATCTACTTTGTGCATGACACAAGTCATTTTCCCAACAATAGTTTACAGACAGATTATTTCACTTATAATTCACTGTATCATAATTCCAGTGGGTCAGAAGTTTACATACACTAAGTTGACTGTGCCTTTAAAGAGCTTGGAAAATTCCAGGAAATTATGTCATGGCTTTAGGAGCTTCTGATAGGTTAATTGACATAATTTGAGTCAATTGGAGGTATACCCATGGATGTGTTTCAAGGCCTACCTTCAAACTCAGTGCCTCTTTGCTTGACATCATAGGAAAATCAAAAGAAATCAGCCAAGACCTCAGAAAATTGTAGACCTCCACAAGTCTGGTTCATCCTTGGGAGCAATTTCCAAATGCCTGAAGGTATCACGTTCATCTGTACAAACAATAGTACGTAAGTATAAACACCATGGGACCACGTAGCTGTCATACCGCTCAGGAAGGAGACAAGTAACTTCAGTTAGTGCTAAACACGGCTGCTAGAATCCTGACTAGAACCAAAAAATGTCATCATATTACTCCAGTGCTAGCCTCCCTACACTGGCTTCCTGTCAAGGCAAGGGCTGATTTTTTTTTAGGTTTTACTGCTAACCTACAAAGCATTACATATACATTGTCCCTAGAATTTCTAAGCAAACAGCTGGAGGCAAGGCTTTCTCCTATAGAGCTCAATTTTTATGGAATGGTCTGCCTACCCATGTGAGAGACGCAAACTCGGTCTCAACCTTTAAGTCTTTACTGAAGACTCATCTCTTCAGTGGGTCATATGATTGAGTGTAGTCTGGCCCAGGAGTGTGAAGGTGAACGGAAAGGCTCTGGAGCAACGAACCGTCCTTGCTGTCTCTGCCTGGCCGGTTCCCCTCTCTCCACTGGGATTCTCTGCCGCGGAGATCTTTGTGGGCTATACACGGCCTTGTCTCAGGATGGTAAGTTGGTGGTTGAAGATATCCCTCTAGTGGTGTGGGGGCTGTGCTTTGGCAAAGTGGGTGGGGTTATAGCCTTCCTGTTTGGCCCTGTCCGGAGATGTCATCGGATGGGGCCACAGTGTCTCCTGACCCCTCCTGTCTCAGCCTCCAGTATTTATGCTGCAGTAGTTTATGTGTCGGGGGGCTGGGGTCAGTTTGTTATATCTGGTGTACTTCTCCTGTCCTATCCAGTGTCCTGTGTGAATTTAAGTATGCTCTCTCTAATTCTCTCTTTCTTTCTCTCTCTCTCGGAGGACCTGAGCCCTAGGACCATGCCTCAGGACTACCTGACATGATGACTCCTTGCTGTCCCCAGTCCACCTGGCCGTGCTGCTGCTCCAGTTTCAACTGTTCTGCCTGTGATTATTATTATTTTACCATGCTGGTCATTTATGAACATTTGAACATCTTGGCCATGTTCTGTTATAATCTCCACCCGGCACAGCCAGAAGAGGACTGGCCACCCCACATAGCCTGGTTCCTCTCTAGGTTTCTTCCTTGGTTTTGGCCTTTCTAGGGAGTTTTTCCTAGCCACCGTGCTTCTGTTTGGGGTTTTAGGCTGGGTTTCTGTACAGCACTTTGAGATATCAGCTGATGTACGAAGGGCTACATAAATACATTTGATTTGAAGTTCTGTCTCCTAAAGATGAACGTACTTTGGTGCAAAACGTGCAAATCAATCCCAGAACAACAGCAAAGGACCTTGTGAAGATGCTGGAGGAAACAGGTACAACAGTATTTATATCCACAGTAAAACAAGTCCTATATTGACATAACCTGAAAGGACGCTCAGCAAGGAAGAAGCCACTGCTCCAAAACCGCCATAAAAAAGCCAGACTACGGTTTGCAACTGCACATGGGGACAAAGATTGTACTTTTTGGAGAAATGTCCTCTGGTCTGATGAAACAAAAATATAACTATTTGGCCATAATGACCATCATTATGTTTGGAGGTAAAAGGGGGAGGCTTGCAAGGCAAAGAACACCATCCCAACCGTGAAGCACGGGATGGCAGCATCATGTTGTGGGGGTACTTTGCTCCAGGAGGGACTGGTGCACTTCACAAAACACATGGCATCATGAGGTAGGAAAATGATGTAGATATATTGAAGCAACATCTCAAGACATCAGTCAGGAAGTTAAAGCTTGGTGGGTCTTCCAAATGGACAATGACCGCAAGCATACTTCCAAAGTTGTGGCAAAATGGCTTAAGGACAACAAAGTCAAGGTATTGGAGTGGCCATCACAAATCCCTGACCTCAAGCTTATTGAAAATATGTGGGCAGAACTGAAAAAGCGGTGTGCTAGCAAGGAGGCCTACAAACCTGACTCTACACCAGCACTGTCAGGAGAAATGGGCCCAAATTCACCCAACTTATGGTGGGAAGCTTGTGGAAGGCTACCCGAAATGTTTGACCCAAGTGAAACAATTTAAAGGCAATGCTACCAAATACTAATTGAGTATATGTAAACTTCTGACCCACTGGGAATGTGATGAAAGAAATAAAATCTTAAATAAATCATTCTCTCTACTATTATTCTGACATTTCATATTCTTAAAATTGAGTTTAAATGTATTTGGTTAAGGTGTATGTAAACTTCCGACTTCAACTGTACATATCACTTGGTGACGATTAAATCTTGCCGATTATACGCGACACTCATAATGGCAGACAAAACCCATCCTCCCATGAAACTTCTCTGCTCTCCGGACCCTGACTGTGGGACCTGTCCCACATGGACCCTTGTTTGAGTAACACAGACAAATATTGTATTTCAAGCCCACTCTACACATTCCATAGACTGCAATGTATTTACCATTAACTTATTTCTTACCAGAAGTCAGTCCATGGTCTTTAAAATGAGTATTTTCTGTCCCGGTATACAGATAGGGTTATGGTGATGACTTCACTTTACGTTCGTGGGGAGGAGGGTTGGCGGGACAGGGGAATGAAGGAGTGGGGAGGCTGTTAAACAGAGAGGTCGAAAGGTGAGGATGCAGGTGTGGTTTTAACACACTCCTCTTTTTCCCTTGCACACACATACAAACACACACGCACATATAATATGCACACACACGTATGCAATGCACATACCCAGGTGCACACAGACAATTAGACAATTTCCTCTTAGATCACTGAGATTCTCCTGATCTGTATTTATCTCTTTCATAATAATTATTTGTGTTTTTTGGATCAGACATGATGTATTTTAGCACAATTTCCACAAAACTCTCATTACCGCAACAGTTTTCAAAGTCCAAAAAATATATAAACAAAGGGCTGTTGGAAAATAAGAACCTCATCCTGAAGGCATATAAGCATAACACATTTTCTTAACTAAGGACTACTCCTCTAGATGACGCATCGTGGGGGAATAAAACTTTATTGAAAACTGACTTGAGATTTTACAGGAATTTGAAAAAGTGTTACGGTAATGAGACATGTTCACAAAACGCTGTGTTTGTACGTAATAAATATTATAGTTTTATGTACACTTCAGCTAGTATACAGTACCTTTATGATTTATAAACAAACTACAGCAACATATTTTGTGTTTTATTGATATAAATTACATTGTAGCTATAGGCTAGACTCTAATCCCTCTGTTTAGTATCCGGTGCTATAGGTTACCCTCTAATCCCTCTGTTTAGATACCTAGCTAGAGGTTACACTCCAATCCATCTGTTGAGATATCTGGAGGTGTAGGTTACCCTCTAATCCACCTGTTTAGGTATCTAGCTATAGGTTGCCCTCCAATCCCTCTGTTTAGATATCTAGCTATAGGTTACCCTCTAATCTCTCTGTTTAGATATCTGATCATATAGGTTACCCTCTAATCCCTCTGTTTAGATATCTAGCTATAGGTAAACCTCTAATCCCTCTGTTTAGATATCTAGCTATAGGTAAACCTCTAATCCCTCTGTTTAGATATCCATTGCTATAGGTGTCACGACTTCCGCCGAAGTCGGTCCCTCTCCTTGTTCGGGCGGTGTTCGGCGGTCAACGTCACCGACCTTCGAGCCATCACTGATCCATTTTTCATTTTCCATGGGTTTTGTCTCGTCTTCCTTCACACCTGGTTCCAATCCCATCAATTACATGTGTATTTAACCCTCTGTTTCCCCTCATGTCCTTGTCGGAGATTGTTTGATTGTATTATGTGTTGGTGCGCTTTTTTTGTACCCACTTTTTATTATTTTGTCATTTTGATTTTGGAGTTTTGTGAAGCACTGATTAAACAACTCCGTTTATACCAAGTTAGATTATCCTGCGCCTGACTTCCCTGCCACCAACACGCACCCAATTACAATAGGTTACCCTCTAATCCCTCTATTTAGATATCCATTGCTATAGGTTACCCTCTAATCCCTCTGTTTAGATATTTGATCAAATAGGCTACCCTCTAATCCATCTGTTTAGATATCTAACTATAGGTTACCCTCTAATCCATCTGTTTAGATATCCATTGCTATAGGTTACCCTCTAATCCATCTGTTTAGATATCCATTACAATAGGTTACCCTCTAATCCATCTGTTTAGATAGCTGATCATATAGGTTACCCTCTAATCCATCTGTTTAGATATCTAACTATAGGTTACCCTCTAATCCATCTGTTTAGATATCTGGTGCTATAGGTTACCCTCTAATCCCTCTGTTTAGAGATCTGATCATATAGGCTACCCTCTAATCCATCTGTTTAGATATCCATTGCTATAGGCTACCCTCTAATCCCCCTGTTTAGATATCTGATCATATAGGTTACCCTCTAATCCATCTGTTTAGATATCTAACTATAGGTTACCCTCTAATCCCTCTGTTTAGATATCTGATCATATAGGCTACCCTCTAATCCATCTGTTTAGATATCCATTGCTATAGGCTACCCTCTAATCCCCCTGTTTAGATATCTGATCATAGAGGCTACCTTCTAATCCCTCTGTTTAGATAACACACCACAGTCAACTGATCCTGAAATCTCTAAAACACAGTTGTCAAACTCATTCCACAGAGGACTGAGTGTGTGTGTTTTCGCTCCTCCCTTGTACATGATTGATGAATTAAGGTCACTAATTAATAAGGAACTCCCCACACCTTGTTGTCTAGGTCTTAATTGAAAGGGAAAACCAAAAAACAGCAGACACTAGGCCCTCCATGGAATGAATTTGACACCCCTGATATAGGGGTGTCAGCTGATGGACACCATGATACATCCAACACACAGAGTTACCTTTATCAGCCATTTCAGCACTTGCATTTGTACGCATTCCCATTGCACATTCCAGTGTTCCATTTCCATAGTGTAGCCTATAGCATTTTTCTCAGGAGACATGATCAGGAACTAGAGAGGTCAAAGAATAGGACAGACAGTATGGTACGCTACAACACAATGTACTGTAAGTCTAGGAAAGAGAGCACTAGAAAGTCACTGCGATGTAAAACCAGATCAGATTACTCTTCTCCCTCTCTTTCAGACTCAGAGCATTGTGTAAGAAGCCTGAATGCAGGCAGGGGTGGATAAATGATCATTCACGTCAGTTGTTCAACTATGTAATCGTAGATGACCTTTTTGTGCAATGATTTACGAGAGCTCTCTCTTCTTTGTTACTGGATGTTATCCCTCCAGTCTAAATGCCGGAGGTAACAGATTCCCATCCCCAGTTTGTTAAGACTATTAGTATTCTCTGCTTCACATAGTATTGTTGTTTATCACAATGGGACAATGGGAGATTCATCCCTGCCTATCCTCTCTGACTTGACCTATGCACTGACACAGACAAACACAGACACCGGTGATACAGTACAGTTAGCAGCCAAGGCATAACCTAGTGATACAGGACAGTTAGCAGCCAAGGCATAACCTAGTGATACAGTACAGTTAGCAGCCGATGTGTAACCTAGTGATACAGTACAGTTAGCAGCCGATGTGTAACCTAGTGATACAGGACAGTTAACAGCCGATGTGTATCTTAGTGATACAGGAAAGTTAGCAGCCGATGTGTAACTTAGTGATACAGGACAGTTAGCAGCCGATGTGTAACTTAGTGATACAGGACAGTTAACAGCCGATGTGTAACTTAGTGATACAGGACAGTTAACAGCCGATGTGTAACTTAGTGATACAGGACAGTTAGCAGCCGATGTGTAACTTAGTGATACAGGACAGTTAGCAGCCGATGTGTAACTTAGTTATACAGGACAGTTAACAGCCGATGTGTAACTTAGTTATACAGGACAGTTAGCAGCCGATGTGTAACTTAGTTAAACATGACAGTTAACAGCCGATGTGTAACTTAGTGATACAGGACAGTTAGCAGCCGATGTGTAACTTAGTGATACAGGACAGTTAACAGCCGATGTGTAACTTAGTGATACAGGACAGTTAACAGCCGATGTGTAACTTAGTGATACAGGACAGTTAGCAGCCGATGTGTAACTTAGTGATACAGGACAGTTAGCAGCCGATGTGTAACTTAGTGATACAGGACAGTTAACAGCCGATGTGTAACTTAGTGATACAGGACAGTTATCAGCCGATGTGTAACTTAGTGATACAGGACAGTTAGCAGCCGATGTGTAACTTAGTGATACAGGACAGTTAACAGCCGATGTGTAACTTAGTGATACAGGACAGTTAGCAGCCGATGTGTAACTTAGTGATACAGGACAGTTAACAGCCGATGTGTAACTTAGTGATACAGGACAGTTAGCAGCCGATGTGTAACTTAGTTAAACATGACAGTTAGCAGCCGATGTGTAACTTAGTGATACAGGACAGTTAGCAGCCGATGTGTAACTTAGTGATACAGGACAGTTAGCAGCCGATGTGTAACTTAGTGATACAGGACAGTTAGCAGCCGATGTGTAGCTTAGTGATACAGGACAGTTAACAGCCGATGTGTAACTTAGTGATACAGGACAGTTAGCAGCCGATGTGTAACTTAGTGATACAGGACAGTTAACAGCCGATGTGTAACTTAGTGATACAGGACAGTTAACAGCCGATGTGTAACTTAGTGATACAGGACAGTTAGCAGCCGATGTGTAACTTAGTGATACAGGACAGTTAACAGCCGATGTGTATCTTAGTGATACAGGACAGTTAGCAGCCGATGTGTAACTTAGTGATACAGGACAGTTAGCAGCCGATGTGTAACTTAGTTAAACATGACAGTTAACAGCCGATGTGTAACTTAGTGATACAGGACAGTTAACAGCCGATGTGTAACTTAGTGATACAGGACAGTTAACAGCCGATGTGTATCTTAGTGATACAGGACAGTTAGCAGCCGATGTGTAACTTAGTGATACAGGACAGTTAGCAGCCGATGTGTAACTTAGTTAAACATGACAGTTAACAGCCGATGTGTAACTTAGTGATACAGGACAGTTAACAGCCGATGTGTAACTTAGTGATACAGGACAGTTAGCAGCCGATGTGTAACTTAGTGATACAGGACAGTTAGCAGCCGATGTGTAACTTAGTTAAACATGACAGTTAGCAGCCGATGTGTAACTTAGTGATACAGGACAGTTAGCAGCTGATGTGTAACTTAGTGATACAGGACAGTTAGCAGCCGATGTGTAACTTAGTGATACAGGAAAGTTAGCAGCCGATGTGTAACTTAGTGATACAGGAAAGTTAGCAGCCGATGAGTAACTTAGTGATACAGGAAAGTTAGCAGCCGATGTGTAACTTAGTGATACAGGAAAGTTAGCAGCCGATGTGTAACTTAGTGATACAGGACAGTTAACAGCCGATGTGTAACTTAGTGATACAGGACAGTTAGCAGCCGATGTGTAACTTAGTGATACAGGAAAGTTAGCAGCCGATGTGTAACTTAGTGATACAGGACAGTTAGCAGCCGATGTGTAACTTAGTTATACAGGACAGTTAACAGCCGATGTGTAACTTAGTTATACAGGACAGTTAGCAGCCGATGTGTAACTTAGTTAAACATGACAGTTAACAGCCGATGTGTATCTTAGTGATACAGGACAGTTAGCAGCCGATGTGTAACTTAGTGATACAGGAAAGTTAGCAGCCGATGTGTAACTTAGTGATACAGGACAGTTAACAGCCGATGTGTAACTTAGTGATACAGGACAGTTAACAGCCGATGTGTAACTTAGTGATACAGGACAGTTAACAGCCGATGTGTAATTTAGTAAAACAGGACAGTTAGCAGCCAATGTGTAATTTAGTGATACAGGACAGTTAGCAGCCGCGGCGTAACCTTGATGCCACCTTACTGTCCTTCTGTATTTGACCATCATCAATCATCCATAATGCTTTATACTCTACTCTATGACTCAGCTTTATCACTCTCCTAAAGTATTTCACACCAGCTCCTTGGCCCGGGACACTGTGCATACCACAGTCATGCACAGAGTACTACCTCCTAACTGTTTATAGCTGTGCCTATGGAGTTTCTTAATCATCTGGATTTTCCCATCCTGAATTCCAACATGCCTACTATCTACACTTGTTATTATGTTAAAGTTAGTGTTAATATCAGTTAGTGTTTGTGCTTGTGTGGTTATTAGCGTGTTAGTAGCGAATAAGGGCTACTTTTCTCTCCAAATACTGTGAACTTGAAAGTGGGAAAGGCCTACAGGCTTTTCCATCCAGCGCCAGCCCCTAGAAAATGAATTGTTTACAAACAGCAGGGTGATCTCCTTGGTTACGGGCAGCGATCACAGTTCAGACTCTGAGGTGGATGGGGCACCAGGCAATAAAACCGTTCCCCGAGTTTCCTGCTACAACAGAGAACTCATTTGGGAATTCCACAACTCTGAGATAAAGCAATTGCTGGGGACACACGGCTGTAATTCCTCCATGCTGACCAGAGAGATGTTCAGGAGCGGGTCAGGCAAACAGGATGTTTTAGTACGGCCATAAAGTATGCTATTTTAAAACCCCTCTATATATGACGTTGTTGTAGACCTACATTTCCGTTGCTGTCGTGTGGGCCTATAGCAGGGAGTGTAAATACTAAGCCACAGTGCTTTGCAGTGCTCCAAGTGATGCAATAAAATCAACGTTAGTTATCTAGAGATAACCAAGTGTTGACTTTTAAATGTTGTAATTTGCAGGAGTGCCTCTTGAGATTGTCATGAGTGAACTTTAACTTTAAGTATATTGCGTCATTACATGATCATTTCTGTCAACACACCTAGAGTATAGCTCATTGAATTAAAACATAACCTTCAAGCCAGCATGGCTACAACTCATACCAAGAATGATCCCAACTTCATGAGCCCCAGAGTACAGAGTAGACACACAGTGACATATGACATGACACGTACTTTAGAGCAACACAGTCCCAAGGGTCCCCAGAAAGAGAGAGGACGAGGGGTGAAACCTGATGATGAATTACAAGACACGTGAAAATACAACACAACCCTGTGCTGGATGCAAACATCCAAACCTCCTCCTCCTCGTCGAACTCCCACGCAGCGGCCAAAACAAATAGAGGAATCTGTTTAGAGTCTCAGGCCTCGCTCAAGTAGCATGACACAAGCTGTTGACAGAGGGACGAAGGGCTACGTTCCCCTGGGAGAAGAGGAAAGACAGATCCTGTCTCTACACAGAGGTCCTGCCGGGTTTGGCTTGAGGGGCCTGTCTGGGAAGATGTCCATGCGTGCGTGTGTCAGTCTGTCTGCTTATGTTGAGGTGTAGTGGTTGCCATGGGGATTATATCACATGATCTCATGGTCTGGGCCAGATGCCAAACTCCAATCCCACTTTTTATGACCAACCAGGAATGCAGAAGGACCTAGGGTTGGTGTGTGTGTGTCTGTCTGTATGTTTGTTGGTATGTTTATTTATGTACTGCTCTGCTCTGTAATTTTCAGTTGAAAAAGTATAAACGTATTGCCTTGTACTGTACTTTTGAGCTTTGGTATTCATGAATCTGTCTCTTTCTATCTCTGTGAGTGTGCTCTTCCATACAGTATATTTGATACTGACTCTCGTGTTTCATTAGTTGGCAATGGGGGCAAACCACAATATCATCTTTAGCAACACACTGTACCTTTTAATTTATGCAGGTGATTAAGATGAGAGGTGTCAGTTAGTGACACCCACCACCCCCTGGTTTCACACCCTGCAGGCAGCTGACACCAGAGCCCAGGGATGAAGCTGCCAAACCCTCAGGAGTACTGACATAGACATATGTTCCTGGATTTTCCATGGATGTGTTTTTGTAGAGAGATGGGGAGACAGACACAGTATGTTTTCAGGTCATGGCCATTAATGTTGGGTCTCTTCTTACGGAATACGGTACAAAGAGCCTGGTCCCAGATCTGTATAGATCCTCTCTGTTATGTTCGTTCATGGTGATGCCAAACATGACAACAGTAGTCAGAGCAGAGGACTTGGCTGAAGCACACTGTATATATCTGGGACAGATCTTGGACCAGGCTATATTACAATATTTGGCTGAAGCACATACAGTATTATCTGGGACCAGCAGGCTATGAAAGCGTGGTGCATTCTCAGGGAAATATCCACTTCCACCGGCCCGGAGCACTGGCATATCAACACAGCGGGTGGCGGTCGCAGACAAGACTCACCGGGTTGGGTGTGAATATCTGGGATGTTCGATCACCACATGGGCCACCCATCCCAAGGTAGAAGACACATCATGATGAACTTTACTGGTGCAGACAGCCTGGTACTCTCCATTCCTTCCTCCATAGATAGTATGGTGCACTTACACTGCACTTGTTGCTGCCCTGTACATGAAACCTCACCTGGGACATGTTCTATGCTATCAAATCTAATTTTATTGGTCACATACACATTTTTAGAAAATGTTATTACAGGTGTAGAGAAATGCTTGTGTCCCTAGCTCCAGCAGTAGAGTAATATCTAACAATGAACAACAATACACACAGATCTAAAAGAATAGTGCATTCGGAAAGTATTCAGACTCCTCGACTTTTACCACATTTTGTTACGTTACAGCCTTATTTTAAAGATTTAAATATATTGTAACGGTTTTGACTTGAGGTTATTATTTATAGGGGTGCCAGATAGGTTGTGCCTACCAGAGAAAACATTGTTTTCTCCTTTTGGTATGGGAGGGAATGAGTCCCATCTGGTCTGTCAAGTCTACACCAATACAAAGGACTTATGTAAAAGTCAGGATGGAAATACACTTTTCATAAACCCTTAAAACATTGGAAAGAACTTTAAAAACAACTGTATTATTTTGCGTGGGTTGCATTACCAACATAAATGATTACACACACATATAACACAATGAGTTCTGGTTCCTCCAGAAATGACCTGTACCTCGGGCCTAAAAAGAGCCCAGCCCGTAAAGAAGTTCAGGGAACTCAAGTGACCTTTGTCACGCAATGTTTGTCCATTCATTCAAGTGGAGTAAACCCAGTATTAATCATGCAAGCAATATAACAATTATTTTACCACACAACTTTAAAGCGTATCAATTCTTACTAAATCCTCAACTACAACTAACTGCACAAATCATCACAGTATACATCACATCAAAACAAATGAAATACCATATACAAAAAAGGTTGTAGTCAGTCGGTCAGTCAGACAATCCAATCTGCCAACAGATCTCCAGCGGAGAAAGGCCACGAAGAACGGAGAGGTGTAGTCCACGGAAGCAAAGACTGGATCCGATCCTGGGTAAACTCTATTAGGCTACAAAACACACGTTTAAAGGCAACAAAACAAACGGAATAGAGAAGCTTCGGAACTGAGGGTTGAACACATCCTCATTCACGTCTCCATCACAACCCCACTTTTGCGCAGCTGATGCTGGCTATTTAATTGGGAATTAAAGGGAAATCGCCCTATTGGAAGGAGAAGCACTGAGACGGTTCAGAAAAATTCAGGGCCGTCACACCCCCTCCCCTGGAAAGAGCCGACCATTGCACTGGAAGGCACATCTTGGTCAGGGAAACCGAGAAAGGTCTCATCACTTTCCTCTACAAAAATATTAATTACTTTTTGGCGCTCATGCTCCTCAGCTGAGGGGTCACAGGCCTCAAGGTGTGAGACTTCTGGGTCTGGGAATCCGAGAAAAGTCTCCTCCCTTTCCTCTTCAAAGATATCCAGGACCTTGCGGCGCTCAATCACCTCCAATTCCTCAGCCGAGGGGTAACAGGCTTTAAGGCATGAGACATGGACAACGCGCATATCTTCACCTGTGTCCTCTTTCACCACTCGGTAGTTCAAAAGGCCCATCTGCTCCACAATCCTATATGGTCCTTGCCATTTAGGAGCGAGCTTGGCCGAGAAGAATTGTTCAGCTTTCGAGTAAGGATGAGAGCGAAGCTTGAGTCGAGCCTGGATCATGTTCTTTGAGACAAGAGCTCTCAAGTCGTGGAGATGGACTACCTGGAGTAAGCTGCTGGGGTTGTAGCACCATATCCAAGGGTCCTTGGAGGGGACCACTTAGGTTCAGCTCTGCAGGTATGACTCCAGTGGACTCTTGCACAGCAGAATTCAGGGCAAATAGAAACTCATGAAGGTGCTTGTCCCAGTGTTTGTGCTGGGTCCCTACATAGGAAGCAATCATTGTCTTCAAGGTTCAATTTACCCTCTCAGTGAGGTTGGTCTGTGGGTGATAGGCTGTGGTCAACTTCTGTCTCAGGTTCCAACTTTGGCATGTCTCCTCAAAGAGATCAGAGACAAATTGGGAACCTCGATCAGACAGGATGTAATCAGGCACTCCCCAGCGAGTCAGGATCTCTTTCGTAAGGATGTTAGAGACGGTCCTCGCTGTGGCCTGACGCAGGGAAAAGAGCTCCACCCACTTTGAATAGTAATCAACAAAAACAAGCATGTACACATTCTGATTGGAGTTTCTAGGAAATGGACCCATAAAATCCACTCCTAACATTTCCCAAGGTCGGGTAACCACCGTTTGCTGCAAGTTGCCAGCAGGCTTTCTACCTTCTGGTTTGTACATTTGACAAACCTGACAGTTTTGGATGTGTGACTTCACATCCATGCTCAGATGTGGCCAGTACAGTCATGCTTGCAACCGCATGTAGGTTTTGAACCTGCCCAAATGACCAGCTAATGGGTCTTCATGGAAATGTTGAAGCAGTTGAAGGCATAGAGTTTCAAGTATGTACATTTTTGTAGAGGGTTCTGTGAGGTAGTTGTTCAACATGGTAGACTTTGTCTTCAATGATGGTCAGCTTTGTGTTAGGATTGACCATCTTTTCTCCATCTTCCAGGACAGTCTGGTACAAAGCCTGTACTTCTGGATCATCCTGTTGGGCTTTCCATATGGCCTCATCAGAGATGGGAAAGTCAGTTTTGGGCGAGTCTCGACTGCTTGATAGGACAGTAGCACATGTAAGAGGAGGGCCACCGTTACCACAAGCAGGGGCTCTGGATAAGGCATCTGGAACAGTGTTGTATTTTCCTTTCCTGTATTCTACTGCACAGGTGAACTCTTGCAACCGTAGAGCCCATCTGATGAGTCTGGTACTTGGTTTGTTGGTCTTGAACACCCACACAAGGGAGGAATGGTCAGTGACCACAGTGAAGTGTCTTCCCTCCAGGTAATACCTCCACTTCTCCAAAGCCCAGACAACTGCAAGGCACTCTTGCTCGGTTGTGGAGTAGTTCCGTTCTGCTCCATTCAATGTCCGACTGGCGAACGCTAGCACTTCTTCAGTGCCAAGTCCAGTCTGTTGGACTAGGACAGCACCAAGTCCAACATCACTTGCATCAGTGTAAACAACAGAAGGGCAATCAAAGTTGGGATGACCTAAAATGAGAGGTGTGACAAGGTGTCGTTTCAGGGTTTGAAAGGAGGTCTGGCACTCTGCCGTCCATAGGAATTTTGCTCCTTTTCACTTCAACGGGTTGAGGGGTTCTGCTACCTGGGAGAAGTTCGACACAATCTGATGGTACCATCCAGCCATACCAAGGAACCGTTGAAGGGCCTTGAGTGTGGTTGGCACAGGGAAGTCTTGTACAGCCTTTGTCTTTTCAGAATCCACATGAATGACGTCATAAGACACAATATGGCCAAGGAACTTCAGAGAGGTTTGGCAGCAGTTGCTCTTCTTCATATTCAAGGTCAGCCCAGCTTCTCTTAGCTTGTCCAACACTGCTTGAAGATCTTGAAAGTGTTGTTCTCTGTTCTGGGAGTAGATAATTATATCGTCCAGGTAGACGAAACAGATCTTCCCTTTGAGCTCACCTAATGCAATCTCCATGAGTCTTTGGAAAGTGGCAGGTGCATTCTTTAATCCACAAGGCATCACCTTAAAGGAAAACAAGCCCTCAGCACAGACAAAAGCAGTCTTGTCCTTGCTTTCCTGGTCCATCTCAACCTGCCAATAGCCACTATTGAGGTCAAGGGTAGTGAACACAACAGCGCCAGACAATGACTCCAGGATCTCGTGGATGGTGGGAAGAGGATAGGCATCAGTTTGGGAAACATTGTTGGTCTTCCTATAGTCCACACAAAATCTAAGACCGCCAGTGTTTTTTGGGATGAGGACAACAGGAGCAGCCCAGGGAGAGAAGGAACGTTCTATTATATCTTGTGTTAACATATCATTAATGAGTCCCTTTTGGATGATTAGCTTCGCTGGGGACAAACGATATGGCTTTTGCTTGATCGGCATTTCCCGTGTAAGGAATATTTTGTGCTTCAGGAGCCCGGTGCGTCCTAGCTTTGAAGTACATACATCAGCATTATTCTGCAGCTGTTCCAGCCTTAACTCCTCTGGCTGTTCCAGCTGAGCTCTTCTCACAGCCTGTAAAGACTGCCACACAGAGAAGACTGCCACATTTGAACCCCAATCATGTAACGTTGTAGCTTCTGATTGGAAGAAATGCTCCTTGCTCGGATTGTATGGAAACCAGTAGCAATTGTGTGCGATATCAATCTGGACACCACTGAAGTACATGAAATCAAGTACAGGAAAAGCAAGGTTCTTGGTTTGTAGGATAACAGAAGGAATCATATAGGAGCGGTTACACAGGCGGAACTCTACCTCACTCCATCCAAGGGGTTGTTTAGCCTCACCATCAGCCAGATAGAGTGGACCTTCTGTCCACTGCTTCAAGTTGTATTGTGGACCTTTAACTTCCTTCCACAGTTTCTCATTGAGCAGTGTGTAGGATGACCCGGTATCCAAGATGGCTCTTCCTGTCCATGGGCCTATGGACAGGGGTAACACCAGTTGGTCCGGTATTAACTGAAAGGAAGGGGATGTCAATGGGCAGTGACTCTTGGGGTTTCAGCTCTGGTTAAAGCACCCAGTGTAGGATGGTCATTCCTGCGAAGAGAGTTAGGTGTGTTGGCCTGTTGTGATTTGTGGTTTCTGGAAGGGTTTACTTGATACAGTCTTGGACATGTGGCTGAAGAATGTCCCTTTTGGCTACATCTCCAACAGAACATGAGAGGGGTCATGGCTGGAGACTCTGGCTGTTGTTGACGGTCTGTCTTGGGTAACTATTTGGGTGTCTTTCTTTCTTTGGTCATATTGCTGTTGGCATTCTCTGTCCTTCTCAAACTGCTGTCCCAAACGAACCAGTCCATCGACAGTGGTGACTCTTTCTCGGAGTTGACTGGCTAGTAGTGGGTTAATGTTCTTCAAGATCAATTTAATGACCTCTTCCTCCTCAATGCCAGGTTTCCACCTTCTGCACAGGGAGTGGTAACCGTATGCAAATTCACAGATACTCTCTTTCTCTCTTTGCACTCGATTCCTGACTCTGTCTGCCAGCTCATCTGTGTAGTCCTCAGACAGAAATGCAGAGGAAAACTTGGCCTCAAAGTCAGCCCAGGAGGTAGTGGTGAGACGTGCCACATCCCACCAGTCTCGAGCTGTCCCATTTAACACATTCCTCAGGGTGGCAAGGAGTTCCTTGTCAGCCAGGGGATTGAGGGCAAGAAAGTCACGACATCTTTCCAGATACATTAGCGGATCAGGAGTGTCATCCTTTTCCCCAAATGTGGGAAATTGCAATTTAATGGGCATCGCCCCCACATGACGTCTACTCAAATCACCATGAACAAACGAGCTAGGAGGGATTGAGGAAGTAGAGGGGGAGGGAGTTATTGGACCATTGAAATGAACACCAGGCTGCATGGTGGATTGCATCCTGTAAGGGGTGGCTGCAGCATGGCCTTGTCTTGGCTGTTCAGAGGTGCCAGCTTGGCCCTCCGTGGTCTGAACAGAAGTGGACACTAGAGAAACTCTGTGCAAGGAGTTGTGCCTAATGGAGGCCATGTCCACAGGCACGTCATCCAACATTTAAACACAATTAGAGAGTTCTGTCTGCAAGTGGTCTACAGTATTAACCATGGGAGAAAAAAACAGAATTAACGTCCTTGAGGACCTCAGTGTGATGATGTTGCAGGCGCCATTGGAGAGTGGCAGTGAGTTGGTTTCGTTGGTAGTCAAACTGCCTGTCCATGGCACCAGTAATTTCCCGTCTTCCACTCTGAGCTCTGTCAGCGTGGGGTTTAGAGTGCTCAGTGAGTTTCTGAATTCCATGGCACTCTTGTTGCTCTTCACTCAGACATTTGAATTTATGGTGGATAAGAGTTTGGAGATGTTGTTGAGTCTGACGAATATCAAGGATGTCACCTTGAAGTTGTAAGACTACAACCTCTGGAGATAAACCAGACATTGGAGGAAGGTTGGGTATCAGAGGGAGGGCTAGATCAGTACTTCCACACAGATCCATGTCAATAAGTGAATAACTGGTTAGACCTGTGGCCTGTGGTCCAGACCGAGCATTCAGATTCCCAGGGCTCTGGCCCAAATCAACTCCATTATCTCCATTCCCATTATGATTTGTATTGTCAGCTTGATAGTCGGAATGTCCCTGTGTATTCCCATTGACAGGTATGACAAGGATGAGCACATTATCTTGGGGTGAATCCATTGTTTTAATTCTACACAAAATATTTACTTTGGTTAGTTCTCAATGTTGAGCTGTCCCATCTGGGGTGCCATTTTTTATGTAACGGTTTTGACTTGAGGTTATTATTTATAGGGGTGCCAGGTAGGTTGTGCCTACCAGAGAAAACATTGGTTTCTCCTTTTGATTTGGGAGGGAATGAGTCCCATCTGGTCTGTCAAGTCTACACCAATACAAAGGACTTATGTAAAAGTCAGGATGGAAATACACTTTTCATAAACCCTTAAAACATTGGAAAGAACTTCAAAAACAACTGTATTCTTTTGCGTGGGTTGCATTACCAACATAAATGATTACACACACATATAATAATATAACACAATGAGTTCTGGTTCCTCCAGAAATGTCCTGTACCTCGGGCCTAAAAAGAGTCCAGCCCGTTAAGAAGTTCAGGGAACTCAAGTGACCTTTGTCACGCAATGTTTGTCCATTCATTCAAGTGTAGCGTAAACCCAGTATCAAATCATACAATCAATATAACAATTATTTTACCACACAACTTTAAAGCGTATCAACGCTTACTAAGTCCTCAACTACAACTAACTACACTATTAGGCTACAAAACACACATTTAAAGGCAACAAAACAAACGGAATAGAGAAGCTTCGGGAACTGAGGGTTGAACACATCCTCATTCACGTCTCCATCACAACCCCACTCTTGCGCAGTTGATGCTGGCTATTTAATTAGGAATTAAAGGGAAATTGCCCTATTGGAAGGAGAAGCACTGAGACGGTTCAGAAAATTCAGGGCCGTCACAATATATTTTTCCTAATCAATCTACACACAATACCCCATAATGATGAAACAAAAACTGTCAGATTTTTTTCCAATTTTTTTCCAAATAAAAAACTATTACATAAGTATTCAGACCTTTTACTCAGTTCTTTGTTGAAGCACCTTTGGCAGAGATTACAGCCTCGAGTCTTCTTGGGTATGACGCTACGAGCTTGACACACCTGTATTTGGGGAGTTCTCCCATTCTTCTCTGAACAGCTTCTCAGCTATTTTCATGTCTCTCCAGAGATCGATTGGGTTCAAGTCTGGGTTCTGGCCACTCAAGGACATTCAGAGACTTGTCCCAAAGCCACTCCTGCGTTGTCTTGGCTGTGTGCTTAGGGTCGATGTCTTGTTGGAAGGTTAACCTTGGTATTCAGGCCAAAGAGTTCAAGCCTATGGGTTTGTAGCTTCAACCCTGCAGCACACACACACACCAATTGATTAATGGACTGCAGAATGCATCTTTTTTTCTCTTGCTTTGTTTGCTTTTTTCCATATAATGTCTATCTCTGATAAGCTACCCAGGAATGAGCTGAAAATAGCCCATATGAATATATGTATTAGAATTAATATTAGAAATATGGTTAATGAAATAAATAACTTGCTAACATCAGATAACATTCATATATTAGCCATTTCTGATACTCACTTAGATAATTCATTTGATGATACAGCAGTAGCAATACAAGGATATAACATCTATAGAAGAGACAGAAATGCTTATGGGGGAGGTGTTGCTGTATATATTCAGAGTCATATCCCTGTATTGCTTTGAGAAGATCTTATGTAGAGTGTTATTGAAGTGTTGTGGTTGCAGGTTCACTTGGCACACCTAAGGCCTTTTCTTTTGGGGTGTTGCTATAGGCCACCAAGTGCTAACAGTCAGTATCTAAATAATATGTGTGAAAAGCTTGATAGTTTATGTGATGTAAACAGAGATGTCTACTTTCTTGGGGACCTGAATATTGACTAGTTTTCATCAAGCTGTCTGCTCAAGAGGAAGCTTCTCACTGTAACCAGTGCCTGTAATCTGGTTATTAATCAACCTACCAGAGTGTTTACCAACACTACAGTACCAAGATTATCCACATAATGTACTCATTGGATACAATAATCACAATATAGTGGCTATATACAGGAAAGCCAAAGTTCCAAAAGCTGGGCCTAAAATAGCATATAAGAGATTATGTGGACTCTTATGTGGATGATGTTAAAAATATTTGTTGGTCTGATGTGATTAATAAGGAGCATCCAGATGCTGCATTTGATTAATTTATGAAATTGCTTCTTCCAATTATTGATAAACATGCACCTGTTAAGAAACTAACTGTTAGAACTGTTAAGGTTCCATGGATTGGAGGAATGAGGAATTGAAAAAATGTATGGTTGAAAGAGATGGGGCAAATGAGTGGCTAATAAGTCTGGCTGCACATCTGACTGTCTGACTTGCTTCAAATTGAGAAATGATGTGACTAAACTCAACAAAAAGAAGCCAAGATCAATGATATAAAGTATGATGGAAAAAACTTGAGTACTTTAAATTACATTATGGGCAGAAAGTCAAATTCAACTCCATCTTTCATTGAATCAGATGGCTTATTCATTATAAACCCATTTGATGTTGCCAATTATTTTAATGATTACTTCATTAGCAAAGTGGGAAAATTTAGGCAGGAAATGCCAACAACGAACAGTGAGCCATTGTACTCATGCATAAAAAAACTAATAATGAAAGAAAAGCATTGGAAGTTAGAATTTTTTGAAGTTAGAGTGCGAGAGGTGTAAAAATGATTGTTTTCGATCAATAATGAATGATAAACCTCTTGGCATTGAAAACTTAGATGGAAAGCTACTGAGGATGGTAGCTGACTATATAGCCACTTCTATTTGTCATATCTTTAATCTGAGCCTAGAGTAAAGTCTTTCTCTGGAGGGAAGCCAAAGTAATTTCGCTACCCAAGAGTGGTAAAGCGGCCTTTATTGGTTCTAACAGCAGACCTATAAGCTTGCTGCCAGCTCTTAGCAAACTGTTGGAAAAATTTGTGTTTGACCAAATACAATGCTATTTCTCTGTAAACAAATTAACAACAGACTTTCAGCATGCTTATGGAGAAGGGCACTCAACATGTACTGCACTGACACAAATGACTGATGATTGGTTGAAAGAAATTGATAATAAGAAGATTGTGGGAGCTATACTGTTAGATTTCAGTGCAGCCGTTGATATTATTGACCATAACCTGCTGTTGAAAAACGTATGTGTCATGGCTTTTCAACCTCTGCCATATCATGGATTCTGAGCTATCTATCTAACAGAACTCAAAGTGTTTTCTTTAATGGAAGCTTCTCTAATGTCAAACATGTAAAATGTGGTGTACCGCAGGGCAGCTCCCTAGACCCTCTACTCTTTTCTATTTTTACCAATGACCTGCCACTGGCATAAAACAAAGAATGTGTATCCATGTATACTGATGATTCAACCATATATACATCAGCAACCACAGCTAATGAAGTCACTGAAACCATTAACAAAGAGTTGCAGTCTGTTTTGGAATGGGTGGCCAGTAACAAACCGGTCCTGAACATCTCTAAATCTAAAAGCATTGTATTTGGTACTAATCATTCCCTCAACTGAACCTGGTAATGAATGGTGTGGCTGTTGAACAAGTTGAGGGAGACTAAATTACTTGGCGTTACCTTAGATTGTAAACTGTCATGGTCAAAACATATAGATTCAATGGTTGTAAAGATGGGGAGAGGTCTGTAATAAAGAGATACTCTGCTTTTTTGACACCACACTCCAAAAAGTAAGTTCTGCAGGCTCTAGTTTAGTCATCTTGATTATTGTCCAGTTGTGTGGTCGAGTGCTGCAAGGAAATACCTAATTAATCTGCAGCTGGCCCAAAACAGAGCATCACGTCTTGCTCTTCATTATAATCAGAGGGCTGATATAAATACTATGTATGCTAGTCACTCTTGGCTAAGAGTTGAGTAGAGACACTGCATCACTTCTTCTTTTAATAAGAAACATTAATGTGTTGAAAATCCCTAATTGTTTGCATAGTCAACTTACACACAGCTCTGAGACACACACTTACCCCACCAGACATGGCACCAGGGGTATTTTCACAGTCCCCAAATCCAGAACAAATTAAAGAAAGTGTACAGTATTATATAGAGCCCTTATTGCATGGAACTCTGTTCCATCTCATATTGCTAAAATAAACAGCAAACCTGTTTACAGATAAACAGATAAAGCAACACCTCATGGCACAACGCCTCTCCCCTATTTGACCTAGATAGTTTGTGTGTAGTTCTGTCATTGAGCTGTTGTCTATTAATGTTCTGTATTATGTAATGTTTCATGTTTTGTGTGGGCCCCAGGAGGAGTAGCTGCTGCTTTTGAAACACCTAATGGGGATCCTAATAAAATACTAAAATACCAATCTTGGTTTCATCAGACCAGAGAATCTTGTTTCTCATGGTCTGAGAGTCTTTATGTACTTTTTGGCAAACACCAAGTGGGCTGTCATGTGTCTTTTACTGAGGAGTGGCTTCCGTCAGGCCACTCTACCACAAAGGCCTGATTGGTGGAGTGTTGCAGAGATGGTTGTCCTTCTGGAAGATTCTCCCATCTCCACAGAGGAACTCTAGAACTCTGTCAAAGTGACCATCGGGTCACCCTGACCAAGGCCCTTCTCCCCCGATTTCTCAGTTTGGCCGGCGGCCAGCTCTAGGAAGAGTCTTGGTGGTTCCAAACTTCTTCCATTTAAGGCCACTGTGTTCTTGGGGACCTTCAATGCTGCATAAATGTTTTGGTACTCTTCCCCAGATCTGTGCCTCAACACAATCCTGTCTCAGCTCTATGGACAATTCCTTCGACCTCATGGCTTGGTTTTTGCTCTGATATGCACTGTCAACTGTGGGACCTTTATATAGACAAGTGTGTGCCTTTCCAAATCATGTCCAATTAATTGACTTTACCACAGGTGGACTCCAATAAAGTTGTAGAAACATCTCAAGGATGCTCAATGGAAACAGGATGCACTTGAGCTCAGTTTCGAGTCTCATAGCAAAGGGTCTGAATACTTATGTAAATAAGGTAGTTATGTTTTTTGTTATAAATTAGCAAAAAAAATCTAAAAACCTGTTTCGCTTTGTGATTATGGGGTATTGTGTGTAGATTGATAAGGGAAAAATACATTTTAGAATACGGCTGTAAAGTAACAAAATGTTGAAAAAAGTAAAGGGGTCTGAATACTGTGTGAATGCACTGTAAAATAATGGAATTAGAAATCTAACACAAAAAACTTTCTGAGCTAATAATGTAAGAGATAACACAACATTTGTTTTATAATACTGCAAAGTTTCTTAGGAGCTAGAAGCAGAGCTGCCATGTCTGTTGGCGCCATCTCATATAGCTATAGAGATGTCACTAGGCTATGTTGAGCCAGCAATGGTTATGATCGCCTATCATAAATCGCCATGGTAAATGTTACTCTCAAATGTCTGACATACTGTAGGGCAACCTACAGGATAAACTTGAGTTGTAGCGTTCTCTATACTGTTTTCCCATGCAGGAAGAAGAGTGCTCACTCCATAGGGTCCCCTGTGGAACAGTGGGTAGAGGATGCCGTTTGCAACTTTAGGGTTGTGGGTTCGACTCCCACGGGGGACCAGTACAAAAATGCCCCACTACAGTAAGTTGCTCTGGATAAGAGCCTCTGCTAAATTACTGAAACGTTTTTAAAAAATGCATTGGCATAAAGCTCTACATTCTGGTGATGCTTTTTACAGGATAACCTGCAGAGGGCAGCAATTTGTAACTTTTGGGACTTTGTTCTTTATCCTGCACACAAGCGCAACAGCAGCACTGAGTAAGATAACATCATTCTTAAAGGCACTATGCAGGTATCATGACCCTCCTCCCAATGAGCCCATCCTCTTTGGCAGTTCTGGGCAAAAGGCACCTGTAAACACTGATTTAGGATTAGTGACTTTTCCCAAATTCTTACCTTCACCATAAGGGAAAGAAATGCAAAGCTGACCTTAGATCAGTGTCTCTGACAAAGGACTGACAAGAACGCAGAAATGGGTAATAGGGTCCATTAGGCTGGTCATCAGATTGCCAGTGTGTCTGATACAGCCTAGATCCCTCTGAATGGTGATTCCTCCTTTCACCACATCCTGTAACTGTTCATGTCTAGGCCTGACTCACCCTGACCTGTTGCCGAGTACAACAGGTGTAGACCTAACAGTGAAATTCTTACTTATGAGCCCTAACCGACAGTGCAGTTTAAATTATAAAAAAAAACTAAAATACGAAATTAAAAGATACCTACCACTACGACCTTGTGACCTCACAACAAGTCAGTTGATTCCTTCTCATCGTCACACCAACTGAAGTATACACAACAATCCGTTTGCGGAGGTTGAAAATCCCTCTTTGTAGGGTTTTCTAATCTCTCAGTGTTTCTGGTTGACTCTTTCTGACTGTTCATCTATTGGAGAGGAGTGACACCACCTTGTAACCCTTCACAGTCTTGTCTGTTGTCTCCCCTTGAAAGATCCCATGTCCGTTTCTCTGGTCTATTTCTCTCATAAAAGCAGGTTATGCCTCTCTCCGCCCACGTTCAATCTTACAATGATAGCCTATCTATATATATCGTCAGGATTTTGGTGCTTCCGGCATCGTACGATATGGGACAATGAATGTAATGGCACTGTGTGCTAACCAATGTACTTAGAATACCAGGCCCTTTCTAAGAATCTAAGAGTACTAGAATAAGTTAAGCATACTATGATCCAATTAGTCCACTTGATGTCAAAAACTTCAAGTTCCATTTTTCAGACTTTAGCTTGCAGCTTTATGCCCCCTACTGGGGAAAGGGGAAGGAAACATGTAAAACAAGAAGTGGAGCTCCAGTATGGAAGAGGAGAGAAGTAATGGTGGAAATTCAGCTAGTACCATACACCCTGCATCCCATACACCCTGCATCCATCCCACTGCTGGCATGCCTCTGAAGCTAAGCAGGGTTGGTCCTAGTCGGTCCCTGGATGGGAGACCAGGTGGTGTTGGAGGGGCAGTAGGAGGCACACTTTCCTCTGGTCTAAAAGAATATCCTCGTGCCCCAGAGCAGTGATTGGGGACATTGCCCTATATAGGGTGCTGTCTTTCGGATGGGATGTTAAATGGGTGTCCTGTCTCTCTGTGGTTACTGAAGATCCCATGACACTTATTGTAAGAGTAGGGGTGGTAACCCTGGTGTCCTGGCTAAATTCCCAAACTGAGCCTCATACCATCATGACTATCTAATCATCCCCAGCTTCCAATTGGCTCATTCATCCTGCCTCCTTTCCCTTGTAACTATTCCCCAGGTCATTGCTGTAATTGAGAATGTGTTCACAGTCAACATAACTGGTAAAATAAAGGTTTAAAAAAACACAGAACACATTGATGCTAGGAATGTAGACCAGTTATGTTATCAGGCAATCTTCACAGTTGAAAGGCTCATATGTGAAGAGGCCAACTAGGTTAAATTGCAAAGGTCACTTCCTTCTCAGTAAACACCAGGCGTATACAAAATACCCACAAGGGATTATAAAATATCACTGGATTCATTCTGCTCAGTAGGAGTCATGAAAGCCCCAAAAAAGAGAACTGTGAACCATCTCTATGCTTCGTCCTTAACATGTCCCACAGTTTATAGTCTGTTGAGCAAGACGCGGCTATGGCTATTAGCCATGCAGCTAATTCGGCCCTGCTAGCTGTTGGAGTGGGGCTAGCCTAGCCTGTGATGGCTGCTGCAGTGGGGCTAGCCTAGCCTGTGCTAGATGTTGGAGTGGGGCTAGCTGTTGCAGTGCTCGTGTTGCCGTTATTAAGCCTCTGTGCTTGCTGCTTTTCGTGATGTATTGTTGTCTCTACCTTCTTTCCCTTTGTGCTACTGTCTGTGCCCTATAATGTTTGTACCATATTTTGTGCTGCTACCATGTTGTGTTGCTACCGTGTTGTTGTCATGTTGTGTTGCTGTCTTGCTATGTTCTGTCTTAGGTCTCTCTTTATGTAGTGTTGTGTTGTCTCGTCGTGATGTGTGTTCTGTCCTATATTTATATGTAAATATATCTATATATGTATATGTATATATATCTATATCTATATATCTATATATATGCGTTTATTTATATACACTGTATATATATTTTTTTAAATCCCAGCCCCCGTCCCCGCAGGAGGCCTTTTGGTAGGCCGGCATTGTAAATAAGATTTTGTTCTTACTGACTTGCCTAGTTAAATAAAGGTGTGTTTATGTGCCCAGACTTGAGGTGGGATGATCTCTCTGTAATCCACGCTTGCCCAACGGCCCGCTGCCTGCTATAATTAGGGTCACTCGATCCGCCCCACTACGGGGGAGGGGGTTAAATATATATATATAATATTTTTAAATATATTAGGAAAATGTATTTATCATATATATAAATAAATAAAATATATGTACATTATTTGTAAATTGCATGTGTAAAATAAACACCTCACAGAATATTCTACCCCGATGATAATGTCGAGTCTCATTGACCTCTGGTACCTTAGCATTAGGTTTCCAAAGTTGCGTTTTCACTGATTGAAGTGGATTTAGCAAGTGACATCAATAACCGACCATAGCTTTCACTTGGATTCACCTGGTCATGGAAAAAGCAGGTGTTATTAATGTTTTGTATACTCAGTGTATAAACCTCTATGTAGAAGTATATGAAAATGGCCAATTTTGAAATATGTCCATATATTTTTGTACATATATTTAAATATGTACATATCAGGTTTAAACATATATTTCGATATCTGTAATTTACATATATGTAAATACATGTAAATACATGTACATATACCAGCCTGACACTGTGATTGTAATCTTTTCTGTTTAATCCATGTGGTGTTTTTAATCAAACTAAATGGTTAGCCACACAGTGAAAACATGCATAGTTGATTTATAACCAGTTTATGTCACGAATCCCGCTTCCTGAGTCTGTGTTTGCCTGTGTTTCTGTCCTGGAGTGTGTTTCCGGTGTCCTGGAACGCACCCTGTCTGGTTGCCGGGCGAATTAGCTTGTTGGGAGATCATGTTCACCCGCACCTGTATCCCATCAGTAATCTGCACACCTGTCCTGATCATCACCTCTCCCCTTCAAAAGCTCTGACCTGACATCCATTCCCTGCTGGATCGTTAGCCATGAACAGTATGTTGTGCCAGAGTATCAGCATCAAGTTGGATAGAATTTGTTTTGTTGTTTGTTACGTATTGCTTGCCTTGAACTTACCTCTGTTTGTTCTGTCTTCAGTTACTCACCCGGATCATTTACCCCATTCCCGCCTGGTCGTCAGAGGATTCCGCTTCCCCATTGGATCCACCTATTTACTCCCATCAACTCATCACCGCTACTCGCTACACCACCTGGATATATCTACCCATTCACTTGTAAATAAATACTCACCTTTTTCCTACTCTCCTTGTCCTGGTCTGCTTCTGGGTTCGATTTTGAAGAATTGTGACAGTTTAGCTCACTGTTGCTCACGGCAACAGACCCTCAAGGGTAGTTGTCTGTTTGTCAGACTGAAATCTCATGTATCTAAAAATTTGGACAGCTACAATATCAGTTCAATAAGCTTTGAACTCTTCACTAAGAATAACACATATTGTTATTTGCTAGCGCAGCAGGCTGAGGTAACCAATTAGGCCATTGACCAGCTGTCGAGGTCACAATTGATGTCACTCTTCCCCCTTGATGGTGATTAGTTAAGCATTAAGCATCTCCTCATTGATTGACTCGCTGGGAAAGAGGGAATTGATCGGCTATTTAAAACCACTCACTTGTATTGACCGTAATGTATTGACTAACACTGGCTGGAGTCTCCTGTTTGGAGATTTGAACCTTTACGCTAACAAATCTAAGATGGAAAACATCAGGGCCCGGTTTCCCAAAAGTATCGAAGGAGCATCGTTAAATCGCCGAGCTGTTTCCCAAAAACATTGTTATTAAAGTTGCACTTGAAAACGCTCTTAATCTAACGACCCCCTTAGACCACTCGTAGAACAGTTAAGTCAAATCAAATGTATATATATAGCCCTTCTTACATCAGCTGATATCTCAAAGTGCTGTACAGAAACCCAGCCTAAAACCCCAAACAGCAAGCAATGCAGGTGTAGAAGCATGGTGGCTAGGAAAAACTCCCTAGAAAGGCCAGAACCTAGGAAGAAACCTAGAGAGGAAACAGGCTATGAGGGGTGGCCAGTCCTCTTCTGGCTGTGCCGGTTGGAGATTGCGTCTCCCAAGTCACTTTATACACAGAAGATCTCCGCTAAACATAGAATCCCGTGTTTTATCTGTCTCTCTGTGACTGCTGATAACTTCACAACAAAGTTGACTACAAATACAAAGTTGCCTACGGTAGGCTATAGGCCTATGTAAATCATATTGCAATACATTTAACGTTCAATTTAGTTCTATTTTGATACTTGTATGCTACTGTCTATAATTTGTCTCAATATATTACATGATGTGTAACATGTGCGCAATGATGTGCCATATCTTGATTTAGTGCATTATTAAAGAGTAAGCATTATAATAAGCTGCCTAATATTTGCAGCGATAGGTGATAATATCTTTCTAGTAGCTGATCCATCGTCAGTACTGTGGAATAATTAGAATGTTAAGGTAAGATTTGAATAGAGAAAGCTGATCCGAGAGCAGCGTTGCCTTTCGATCCTATCAGTATCAACCCATGCCTCAATGACGCACTTAGCGAACGTTCTCTCTGCGTGGTGTTTTGGGAAACCTATTTAACATCTTCAGCCGTTGTAGGAAAGATGCATCGTTAAAACGCTCGTAAGCCTAAATGCCAACACTTTTGGGAAACCGGGCCCAGGTTAATTATTCCTGGCAATGATTAGCTAGCGAAGCATGGCTGTAGATCTAAGTGATCTGTTGTAGTATTGATATAGCTGTGGACCCCAGGAAGAGTAGATGCTGCTTCTGCAAAGGCTAATGAGGATCCAAATAAACAAAACAGCTACCAACAGCGAGCCCCTAACTACCAAAACTACCTAGCAGGTCATTTGGAACACATTCAGGTAGACATGTCATAAAAAGAACTGACAAGATTCCTTACTCTACATGTAATAGAGCCATGTCTGTTCTGTTCTACTAAATATATTTCTATCTGAGTGTTCCACACCACTGTGCCCTACTTCCTTTACTGGTATCCTGAGGGAAAGACGATGTGGAGAAAAGCTGCAGTCTAAGAGAGATTGGACCATAGCTTAAGCCAGGCCTGTTATAAGGTCTAACTGGACTATATGGCAGACAGAAGGTGTACTGTACCCTCCTCACACCTCATGGGTAGCTCAGTACTGGGCCCCATGCCAGCCTGACACTGCACCATGCTGTATCCTGGAGGCCAGAGCTCATATCCAGTGCTGTGTGTGTAACATGCCTCAGTCAATCAGTAGCCTTAAATAAGAAGGGAACGGTTGAGGGGAACATGTTCTATGGGGAGAAAATAGCCTGATAATTGCTCCTGACATTTGATGAGTTCCAGAGTGGCATAAGGTGTGGCTGTGACAAGATACGCTCTCTGTCATTTTTAGTATGACCGTCCCTAGCGACGTGATGTCATAGACGGGACAACAACAAGGGCCACTGCAACCAGTGGGGCCGTTTTTAACCAATTGGAACTCAATGACCTTTTATTCTTTCACTAGCTCGCATTTAGCAGGGAACCCAGTACTTGTGCCGTCTTATCCAATCCTTCGACCTCATGGCTTGGTTTTTGCTCTGACGTGCTCTGTCAACTGTAGGACCTTATATAGACAGGTGTGTGCCTTTCCAAACCATGTCAAATCAATTGAATTTACCCCATGTGGACTCCAATCAAGTTGTAGAAACATCTCAAGGATGATCAATGGAAACAGGATGCACCTGAGCTCAGTTTTGAATCTTATAGCAAAGGGTCTGAATACTTATGTAAATAACATATTTCTGTGTTTTTATTTTTTATAAATGAGCAAAAATGTCTAAAAATCAATTTTTGCTTTGTCATTATGGGGTATTGTGTGTAGATTGATGAAGGGGGGAAAAACAATTTCATCAATTTTAGAATAAGGCTGTAATGTAACAAAATGTAGAAAAAGTGAAGGGGTCTGAATAGTTTCAGAATGCCCTGTATATGTTCAATCCAGAAATGGTTCATCCAATCAGCCTAAAACCTAATCCCTTCTTTATTCACTAGCTCACCAGCAATATGTCTCACACCAGGCTTAGTCTGGACCTCAGGCTGAGCAGGTCCAGCCTTCTCTGACAAGTTTAGAAGCTGGGGATTCACCCTGTAACACCCCAGCTATAGGATTCCACAGGCACGGCTCTTTCAGACATTAAAATGAGGCCTTTTCATCTGCTGCTGAGTGTCTAATGCAGCACGGACGCTCATCCATCACTCCAGGCCTAATGTACTGTGTATAGACGCAGCGAGTGGCCAATGCTCCCCGCCTGCTCTGTGGCTTTAGGAGTCTGAGCAAGATACAAACAGACCAACCATTTAATGTGTATATTTGTTTACTTAAGCCCGATCACTACCACTACACCTACATACACCTGTCTCATCCTGAAATCTGTACAATCTTAGAAAAAAGGGTTCCAAAAGGGTTCTTCGGCTGTCCCCTTAGAAGAACCCTTTTTGGTTCCAGGTAAAACCCTATGCGGTTCCATGTAGAACCCTTTCCACAGAACGTTCTACATGGAACCGCATAGGGTTTTACCTGGAACCAAAAAGAGTCCTTTCAAAGGGTTCCCCTATGGGGACAGTCGAAGAACCCTTTTAGGTTCTAGATAGCACACTTTTTTCTAAGAGTGTACCTATTTCTACCTGTCTGTGAGAGGAGTCTATCAGCTGTTTTTACAACGCACTACCCAAAGACCATTGTGTGATTTGACTTGATTGTAGGGAAAAAGGAATGTTGAACTGTGTAAATACTACAGTGCAGACTTGTTTTGACAGAGCTCATGGTCACTCTGGTAGCTAGGCCAGAAGGTCTCAAGAGGGACTAGTAAACAACTCACTTCTCTGCCTCCCTACATATTCTCTAACTGGGGAGAGAAACGTCCCTACAGCTCTGAATTCTCCTTCAACCCACAGATTCAACAACTGCAGTGCAGCTTGAAGCTATGCTGTGATTCTAAATGACAAATAGAAGGTTAAAAATAAACATGCTGATATTTAGCCACGTACAACATTAGAATTTCTCTTCAGATATATATATATATATATATATGAGAGCGAGAGCTCTTTTCTCAGAGACTACACCAGTGGCATTCTGTGAGGAAACAGGATACCTGGTCTAAAAAGGAAGCAACCTCGCTGCTCTTTGGGGAGCTACATGTGCTTGGCTCGAGTCCCACTGGCACTGGTCAACCCCGCTACAGCCCCCATCTCAACCCCCTCTCTAGCCACTGTCTCTCTGACCATCCCCCATCTCAACCCCCTCTCTAGCCACTGTCTCTTTGACCAGCCCCCATCTCAACCCCCTCTCTAGACACTGTCTCTTTGACCATCCCCCATCTCAACCCCCTCTCTAGCCACTGTCTCTTTGACCATCCCCCATCTCAGCCCCCTCTCTAGACACTGTCTCTTTGACCATCCCCCATCTCAACCCCCTCTCTAGACACTGTTTCTCTGACCATCCCCCATCTCAACCCTGGCCCCTCTCTAGCCACTGTCTCTTTGACCATCCCCCATCTCAACCCCCTCTCTAGCCACTGTTTCTCTGACCATCCCCCATCTCAACCCTGGCCCCTCTCTAGCCACTGTCTCTTTGACCAGCCCCCATCTCAACCCCAGCCCCTCTCTAGCCCCCATCTCTCTGACCATCCCCCATCTCCAGCCTGGCCCCTCTCTAGCCCCCATCTCTCTGACCAGCCCCTGTCTCAACCCTGGCCCCTCTCTAGCCCCCGTCTCTCTGACCAGCCCCCATCTCAATCTTGGCCCCTTTCTAGCCCCTGTCTCTCTGACCAGCCCCCTCCATGGCCTCCCTCAGACCACATGATGGACAAACCACAAGACCTGGTCCAGCACTAACACACTGGGTTCAGTGAGTCCAGGGCTTGGTGCTATTGGATTTATTGAATTACAGTAACAGTCAAAAGTTTGGACACACCTACTCGTTCAAAGATTATTATTATTATTATTTTTTTACTATTTTCTACATTGTATAATATTAGTGAAGACATCAAAATTATGAAATAACACATGGAATCATGTAGAAAATAGTAAAAATAAAGAAAAACCCTTGAATGAGTAGGTCCAAACTTTTGACTGGTACTGTAGGTGTGGTTGTGGTTGTGCTGGGCTGGAACAAAAGCCTGCATGCACAGTATCAATGTCCACAGCAGTAGCAGGGGCAGCTTGTGGGGTATGTCGGTTTTAATGCAGTCAACACCTGTGTCAACTTTCTGAAGAAACTCCCTGTGTGGTTTTAGTTCATCTGCAATTGAGGCCAAAGAAGTATTACTGCAGAATCCAACTACTGTCATGAGGAGACAGATGAAGTGTTGATGAAGCCTGGCAAACACCCCGGCCAGCCCCCCTTAAACCCTTAGTGAAGGGATTTGGCTGAGGGGAAGAAGGGAGGAGTCTACAGCCATGGTTGGTATTAGGGGCCACGGCCTCACAGTACGTTAATGAGACAGAATGATGGTGGCAGTAACGTGAAGATCTCACTGCCTGCAGACATGGCTTCATATCTGGCCTCACAGCAGCATCAGCTGTACCTGTTCATGTATTTATTTGATACCTGCACGGATGCACAGGTATCAGCTTCAGTCAGCTGCCACACACACACACACACACACACACACACACACACACACACACACACACACACACACACACACACACACACACACACACACACACACACACACACACACAAGGTAAACAGATCACTAACCCAATTCCCCTCTAGTTCTAGACAGCAGGAGGTGTGACTAATGCTTGTCAGTCTGATGTACTGATTACTGCCCCACTTCCCCCAAACTGTCAATCACACTGAAGGAACCAGACAGCAGAGCATGTTGGTGCCAAACCAAGGTAACAATCTCTACGGTAACCATGGGGTCAACACTGCATCAGTACCCCATCCAATCCATCACTCTGCACAAATGGCCCAATGGAATTTATAAGCCCAAATCCCTGGGCTCTGCTGATTCAGCTGTTCCTTGATCCCTCTCTCCTCACCCCCCTGTCTCCCTTGTTCATCCCACACATACTGTACACTCCTACTGGGACTTCACATGTAACCTGGGCATACACCAGTGGAGGCTGGTGAGGGGAGGGCAGCTCATATTAATGACGGTTTGATACTGTTCCATTACTATGAGCCCGATCTTTGATTTAAAGTTTTACCAGCCACTGTCATACACAGACTGTCAGACCCTCCCTAGGCCCTAGCTGTCTCACCACATCCACACACCCTCAGACCCTCCCTAGGCCCTAGCTGTCTCACCACATCCACACACCCTCAGACCCTCCCTAGGCCCTAGCTGTCTCACCACATCCACACACTCTCAGACCCTCCCTAGGCCCTAGCTGTCTCACCACATCCACACACCCTCAGAGCCTCCCTAGGCCCTAGCTGTCTCACCACATCCCAGGCTTACAGTCAGATTACAACGCCTGAGGAGGCAGGCACCACGGACAGGCCACGCCATGCCAGAAATACTTTAAGAAATGAGGAGATGGGAAACTCATTGGCCAATGAATAGAGGAAAGTACTATGCTGCCCCACCCAGCAGACTGTCAACCAATCAGGTTCATGTTGTCATGCAGTTGTTAAGCTAATCGTCAAGCATTCCCTTCTAAAAGGTGGTATGAAGGTATGAGTCGAGAAACCTGCCTATTGTCCTCAAAAGTATGACATGTCATGATTTCAAAGCTATATGATATTACAGAGAACAAGTTAATTATCTCACATCTCAGAAAATATTTGTAATGTTGTGCTTCTTGTTTACGTAATTCATGCTAATGTTGGATTTTGGAGCTGGTGCCCAATTGACTCCCATTGACTCCTTGAAGGAGGGCACTCCTTATGGGATTGTACCCAGAATGCACCGCACAGTCCATTGACAACATACGGGCAACATACACAATGGTCGTTAATATGAATCCAATGATGTTTCCCATCTCTTCATTTCTTAAAGTATTTCAGGTCAGGCCTGGTTGTATGTGTTAGCCTGTCGCTTGGACTCACAAACCACTCTGTTGGGTCTCAGGCCTTTTAAAAGTTCATATGGAGCATTGCTGGGTGTCCTTCTGTCAGGACAAATATTTGCTTACAGCACAGATTAGTGTTGGGTTTAGGTTTAGTGTTAGGCTTATCAGGGGCATGTCTAGAGAAGAGCATGGAGCTTCCTCAGGTTATAGATGAAGGAAGACAGACACAGACCATTCCTGTTTTATGCATGGTTTGATGACCTCTAATGTTCAGACTCAACGCTGGAGGGATTGACATAATGATCTGAACTACAGTTAGCAGGTTAGACGAGGGGAGAGGCAGTCACTGACTAACGCTATAGCTGTTTGTTTCCTGAATGCCTTGGTGACACTAAATGTTCAGACTTTAACACTAGAGGGATTGACATAAAGATCTGAACTACAGTTAGCAGGTTAGACGAGGGGAGAGGCAGTCACTGACTAACGCTATAGCTGTTTGTTTCCTGAATGCCTTGGTGACACTAAATGTTCAGACTTTAACACTAGAGGGATTGACATAATGTTCTGAACTACAGTTAGCAGGTTAGACGAGGGGAGAGGCAGTCACTGACTAACGCTATAGCTGTTTGTTTCCTGAATGCCTTGGTGACACTAAATGTTCAGACTTTAACACTAGAGGGATTGACATAAAGATCTGAACTACAGTTAGCAGGTTAGACGAGGGGAGAGGCAGTCACTGACTAACGCTATAGCTGTTTGTTTCCTGAATGCCTTGGTGACACTAAATGTTCAGACTTTAACACTAGAGGGATTGACATATAGATCTGAACTATAGAAAGTATGTCCACGAGGAGAAAGGTAGGCGTTGACGCTGAATGAGGGATCAACCTAAAAGGTCTGTACTGTCACCGAAGATGATGTGGTCCTTTTCATGTTACACAAACATCCAATGTGCTTTACCACTGTAGGGTTGCCATGCCAAACCCTGGAGCCTCCTGGGAATTGATAACATAAATGTAAACAATGTTGAAGGAGTTCTAATGGTCTTTAGGTTAGGAACCCTGAACGACCGACTCCTCTTGGGTCACATATTGACCATACTGTACCCACTAAATGAGCTACTCTAAACGTGGGAATGATCTGCTCTAGCTTGAGAAATGACGACCAAACACAGAGGGGCTTGCTTTGTGCGCCATGTTTGCGCCAGTCTGATCCACAGCCAGAAGAATCTGGTCCCTGCTAAAATGTATTGATGACGGCCAGGCATTCGCCTCCACCTCCCTGCTCTGGGGCGACACGTTCAAAACGGATCTGCTAGGTGAAGGCCTGATAACCCCATCTGGCTCGGCCCCTCCATATCCCCCACAGCCCCCTGGGGATCTGAGACGCACAGGGCCCTGAGCCTGGACCCGCTGCCCTTAGGAAATACCCTGCTGCTGTCACTGTACCACTTCAATGTAGAACATCCATAGGCCAGCTTTGTTGATCTTTGTCTTTGATGTGTGGTAAGGAAATTGACTAGAAGGTAATCAGAACTTAACGTAACTATTGCCCAGTGGACTAGGTGGTAAATACTTCCTGCACTTCTCAGTTGACAATCGATAAATATGTTCATATTAGCTGCAGTCAATCACATGGGATTATGTTTGACTAGAAACTGATCTACACTCTTAGAAAAAAGGGTTCCAAAAGGGTTTTCCAGCTGTCCCCATTGGATAACCATTTTTGGTTCCAGGTAGAACCCTTTTGGGTTCCATGTAGAACCATCTGTGGAAAGGGTTCTAGATGAAACCCAAAAGGGTTACACCTGGAACCAAAAGGGTTCTTCATGCTATGGGGACAGCCAAAGAACCCTTTCGGTTCTAGACAGCACCTTTTTTTCAGTACAATATTTTATCCAGATACACAAACACAACATCAATACTCATGCAGATATGCACCCAAAACACAGTAATGATGCAAAGATGTCAAATCAACAGGAGTCATTAGGATTGATAGTGGATCTGTAAACCAACTCCCTCAGCTGACCTCACTGAGAATACAACAGTGAGCAGAGTGGTCTATGTGGTCACTACATGTTCCCTTCATGCAGTCTACCTGCCCTGTCTGATTAGCCACAACATCGTCACAGCAACACCCACTCAACACCAGCCTGTCTCCATACACTGCAGAATGCACATGATAAACTGAATGAAATACTGTAGACAAAGAGGGTTGTCATGGGTACAGAGAGAGAAGTCCATGTAGTTTGACCTCCCTCTCTGGGTTTAGCTGCAGCGTGTAGCTGACAACCAGTCTTACCTCAGTGAGCGGTGAGTCAAAGCTGTAGTCCAGACCGCTGCTTGCTGCTACTGCTGCAGTGTCACTGTGTTGCTCTGTAGCCCCCTGCTAGCAGAGAGGAAATGTTATCCAGTGTGTAGTGTTTCCACGTCTTCCTTCCCTGATCGAGCCCTTTTTCTCCTCTCCTGTGTCCTCAGCTTGCCTCTGTCTGTACAATCCAGTTAGAGCGATGGGGGAGGAGGAGGGGGGTGAATCACTCTCCCGCCAATGCTGACGGAGAGAGGGAGCGTGCCTGGGAGAGAGAGAGACAGAAAGAGGGGGAATGAGACGCTGCTGTGATAGAGGACTGGATAGAAGGACAGTGTGGTGCAGTAGAGAGAAATGACTAGGGAGGGAGAGAAGGAGAGAGAGAGAGAGGGAGGGAAGGAGAGAGAGAGGGAGGGAGGGAAGGAGAGAGGGAGGGAGGGGGTAAAGGGACAGATAGGACCTGGCATGCAGATATCTGCCTCGCTGCTAAATTTAACCTACCCCTAATGACACACACACACACACACACACGCACACACGCACACACACACACACACACACACTTGGCCAGATGGTCCTGTCAGGGAACTGATCCCTAAGGAGTCTGGGACTGTCCCCGTGGAGATAGAGAGAGAGGAAGGAAAGAGGAAGAAGAGAGGGGGGGGGGGGTGTAACTTGTTTCAAGTGCCCAGGGGTAGGTTAGTCAGTTTGGGATTGGTTGATTGTTGTTTTATGAAGAGAGGGACAGTTCCCAAGTTGAAAGAGATTGGCCAGTAAGACCCTAATAGCATCTACCATACACATCCTATAGTTCTATATGTCATTCTATGGAATCTACCTTCATCAGGACAGCTTTGGAAAGCTGATCCCTACATGAAGTCAGGAACTTAGTTTTACTGAGGACACTGGTACCCACATCACCCACAGCTTAAACAATAGGTGACACAAGGTGACAGAGTAAAATGCATTCTAGGTTTTATTTGACTCAGGTGGTCTATTCTGGATGACAATAGAGTCCGGGTGACCATGTCACCTGCTCTGGTACCTTAGGACAAGGCATTTGATTTGCATGTGGGGAATCAAAATGGTGGTCTGATAGGAGCATAGCAGTATTCAAAACAATGTCAAGATTCTATGATCTTTGCCAGTCAACTCTGAAAATAATTGAAAACTGTATTTTGCAAAGAATCACTGAATTTCACAGCATGTTTTTCCCCTTTAAAACCCAGCGTTCTATTCCAGAAGTATACTGTTCTACGCTTGGACATTCACTGAGGCATGCTCTCCTGTGGGACTGTTTTCTGTCCGACCACGGCAACCACGGAACTACATCTCAGACTCCTTTCAATGTGTCCTTGGCTCCGTGCGGGTCTGTGTTTTCCATCAGCTAGCAGTGCTGCGGTGGGTGTGTGGGTGGGAAGGCTTTACCTCTGGCCTTCTGCTGAGTAGCAGTGGTGTCAATGTTTCAGTGTCTGGAAGTGTGTCTGGACTGACACAAACTGCGTGTGTGGTGAGGTAAAGGCACATTCGAGGCTTCCATTGTGTCAGTCCCCAGCTGTCATCGGAACCTCTCCTTGACACATACACATACATCTTGCCAGAAACAGACTAAAAGGTGGGCCTCACAGTGCCTGCTAGGGGAGGTAGAAAATATCCCCTTATAGATTTAGATCTCAATGGGCTACCATCAACTCTGACCTTATCTACAATGTGCTGGGGGTTGTCATGGAGACGCGGCGTGGCCTGTACTATCAGAGCCACCTGTTGTCCTACTCAGGAGAACAATAACGCAGGACAGCATGACAATACACACTCAGTCCCCACTGTAAAATAAACTGTTGGAATACAGGAAAATAGATTATATAGCCAGGCCAACTTTTTCCAGAGAGTTGAGAGGAGTCTCTTTATAGTGTGTGCAATTCAAAAACACATTGAGTTGCCAACTACACACATCATTCATCAACTCACTATGAACTCTGAGGGACGTTCCTGTCTAGCCTGACTCACAACTCTGTTTGTGCTGTCTTGTGCAACTTTGGCGTGACGTTGACATAGCGGTTGTCAAGACAGCACAAACAGATGAGGGACTCAGGCTAGTTCCTGTGCCCTCAGATATACAGTGCCTTGCGAAAGTATTCGGCCCCCTTGAACTTTGCGACCTTTTGCCACATTTCAGGCTTCAAACATAAAGATTTAAAACTGTATTTTTTTGTGAAGAATCAACAACAAGTGGGACACAATCATGAAGTGGAATGACATTTATTGGATATTTCAAAACTTTTTTAACAAATCCAAAAATTGAAAAATTGGGCGTGCAAAATTATTCAGCTCCTTTACTTTCAGTGCAGCAAACTCTCTCCAGAAGTTCAGTGAGGATCTCTGAATGATCCAATGTTGACCTAAATGACTAATGATGATAAATACAATCCACCTGTGTGTAATCAAGTCTCCGTATAAATGCACCTGCACTGTGATAGTCTCAGAGGTCCGTTAAAAGCGCAGAGAGCATCATGAAGAACAAGAAACACACCAGGCAGGTCCGAGATACTGTTGTGAAGAAGTTTAAAGCCGGATTTGGATACAAAAAGATTTCCCAAGCTTTAAACATCCCAAGGAGCACTGTGCAAGCGATAATATTGAAATGGAAGGAGTATCAGACCACTGCAAATCTACCAAGACCTGGCCGTCCCTCTAAACTTTCAGCTCATACAAGGAGAAGACTGATCAGAGATGCAGCCAAGAGGCCCATGATCACTCTGGATGAACTGCAGAGATCTACAGCTGAGGTGGGAGACTCTGTCCATAGGACAACAATCAGTCGTATATTGCACAAATCTGGCCATTATGGAAGAGTGGCAAGAAAGCAATTTCTTAAAGATATCCATAAAAAGTGTTGTTTAAAGTTTGCCACAAGCCACCTGGGAGACACACCAAACATGTGGAAGAAGGTGCTCTGGTCAGATGAAACCAAAATTGAACTTTTTGGCAACAATGCAAAACGTTATGTTTGGCGTAAAAGCAACACAGCTCATCACCCTGAACACACCATCTCCACTGTCAAACATGGTGTTGGCAGCATCATGGTTTGGGCCTGCTTTTCTTCAGCAGGGACAGGGAAGATGGTTAAATTGATGGGAAGATGGATGGAGCCAAATACAGGACCATTCTGGAAGAAAACCAGATGGAGTCTGCAAAAGACCTGAGACTGGGACTGAGATTTGTCTTCCAACAAGACAATGATCCAAAACATAAAGCAAAATCTACAATGGAATGGTTCAAAAATAAACATATCCAGGTGTTAGAATGGCCAAGTCAAAGTCCAGACCTGAATCCAATCGAGAATCTGTGGAAAGAACTGAAAACTGCTGTTCACAAATGCTCTCCATCCAACCTCACTGAGCTCGAGCTGTTTGGAATGGAATGGGAAAAAGGAATGGGAAAAAATGTCAGTCTCTCGATGTGCAAAACTGATAGAGGCATACCCCAAGCGACTTACAGCTGTAATCGCAGCAAAAGGTGGCGCTACAAAGTATTAACTTAAGGGGGCTGAATAATTTTGCACGCCCAATTTTTCAGTTTTTGATATGTTAAAAAAGTTTGAAATATCCAATAAATGTCGTTCCACTTCATGATTGTGTCCCACTTGTTGTTGATTCTTCACAAAAAATACAGTTTTATATCTTTATGTTTGAAGCCTGAAATGTGGCAAAAGGTCGCAAAGTTCAAGGGGGCCAAATACTTTCGCAAGGCACTGTAAGTAGTTCATCGTTGGCCTTGCAGTCAGTCACTGAGGCATGATGGATGTGATCTGCCTCTTGGGGAGGCTGTGCTGAATGCCTGCACTGATGTTTTTCATTGACAGCTATGTCAGCCATTTTGAGAGTGACGTACTATCATTATATCTCAGCTAGGTTTATTTACGATACTTATCCTAGCAATTTAACATCCTCTCTAATTGACAACGTGAAGTAAGAAAGTTAATATAGTCATCAGTGACTTTCAGTAAGAAATCAGTAAGAAATAGTCAACTGGAGAAAAATGGCTATTAAATATCTTAACTTCTATAAAAGGGAGCCGGATAGAATATTGACATTAAAGCATCTCAGACCTGGGACGATAAACTGAAAATGATCGACACCACCAAACTGACCACTTATTGTGGACATTTTGCTGATATTGTTCATTATGATAAATAACCCATAGGGCCGTACTAGAGAAATGTGTAGTTTGAAATTAAATAAGTTTGCTAATATGAGTGATTGTTGAGGCTTAACTTAACCCTGCCCACAAATCACAAGCATCACAAAATGAACCTCACTGACAGCTCCCAGCGTGGTCCAGCTGAATGTGCAGGGCTAGAAGTTTCCACCTGCCCATCATCTTTCATGGTCACCCGGCCCGCCGGGAGCCTTGCAGGAGGGGGAAGGCTATTCCCATCAAACATTGCAGGAGGGGGAAGGCTATTCCCATCACACCTTGCAGGAGGGGGAAGGCTATTCCCATCAAACATTGCAGGAGGGGGAAGGCTATTCCCATCACACCTTGCAGGAGGGGGAAGGCTATTCCCGTCACACCTTGCAGGAGGGGGAAGGCTATTCCCGTCACACCTTGCAGGAGGGGGAAGGCTATTCCCGTCACACCTTGCAGGAGGGGGAAGGCTATTCCCGTCACACCTTGCAGGAGGGGGAAGGCTATTCCCGTCACACCTTGCAGGAGGGGGAAGGCTATTCCCATCACACCTTGCAGGAGGGGGAAGGCTATTCCCGTCACACCTTGCAGGAGGGGGAAGGCTATTCCCGTCGCATCCCTGATCTGAGCCGTGATCCATCCCACTGAGTATATGTATATATAACACCTCCACCTGGAGAGGAAGGGAGAGAGAGCGAGAGAGAGAGGGAGAGAGAGGGAGGGAGGAAGGAGCGAGGGGGAGAGAGAGAGGGAGGAGAGAGCGAGGGGGAGAGAGAGAGGGAGAGAGAGGAAGGGAGGAGGGAGCGAGGGGGAGAGAGAGACGGAGAGAGAGAGGGAGAGCGGGAGAGGATTCCAGAAATAGACCCCAATACCAAAGACTGGTAACCAGAGAGGGGCCTGCTCCTCAAGTGTACCATGGGTCAGTCCGGATAGAGCATACTTATGATGAAAGCTGAAGGATGTATGGGTCATTCAACCCCACACAGGTCTAGACCACTGACCTATAGACTAGGGTACTCTGGGTAATGAGGCACAACCTCTAGCTCCTATCCCCTATAGGCTAGATCTTTAAGGACTCATCCTCTCTCCATCTCTCCCATTTTGTTGTCCATCACTTAATGGTTGCTGAGCTGCACAATGCTATGCCTTTGACCTCCGCCAAAGTTAAGTGCTTTTCATCGTACCTGCCAGACATGACGTTGCCTAGTGCTCCATCCCAAAATGACTCAAACAGTACACACACACACACGCACACCTACACGCAGACACACACACACACACACACACACACACACACACACACACACACACACACACACACACACACACACACAATAACAAATGGGCCATTATCGCTAATAAAAGGCTCTCTGGTGCAAAGATGCTTCCCAGAAAGACCCTTCACAGCTGCTCTCTCCAGCCAGCGTTAGCTTAATGTGAGACAGTTGAAGGAAACAGGTGGTGCAGTGGTAAAATAACCCTATGGAGACTACCTTTTTACCATACTGTCTATTCCCAATGTGATGACTGTTTAATGCACTTTTTAGGACATCACTTTTTATTTATTTATTATTATGTTTTTATTTCACCTTTATTTAACCAGGTAGGCAAGTTGAGAACAAGTTCTCATTTACAATTGCGACCTGGCCAAGATAAAGCAAAGCAGTACAACACATACAACAACACAGAGTTACACATGGAGTAAAACAAACATACAGTCAATAATACAGTAGAAACAAGTCTATATACGATGTGAGCAAATGAGGTGAGATAAGGGAGGTAAAGGCAAAAAAAGGCCATGTTGGCAAAGTAAATACAATATAGCAAGTAAAACACTGGAATGGTAGATTTGCAGTGGAAGAATGTGCAAAGTAGAAATAAAAATAATGGGGTGCAAAGGAGCAAAATAAATAAATAAAATAAATACAGTAGGGAAAGAGGTAGTTGTTTGGGCTAAATTATAGGTGGGCTATGTACATGTGCAGTAATCTGTGAGCTGCTCTGACAGTTGGTGCTTAAAGCTAGTGAGGGAGATAAGTGTTTCCAGTTTCAGAGATTTTTGTAGTTTGTTCCAGTCATTGGCAGCAGAGAACTGGAAGGAGAGGCGGCCAAAGAAAGAATTGGTTTTGGGGGTGACCAGAGAGATATACCTGCTGGAGCGCGTGCTACAGGTGGGTGATGCTATGGTGACCAGCGAGCTGAGATAAAGGGGGACTTTACCTAGCAGGGTCTTGTAGATGACATGGAGCCAGTGGGTTTGGCGACGAGTATGAAGCGAGGGCCAGCCAACGAGAGCGTACAGGTCGCAATGGTGGGTAGTATATGGGGCTTTGGTGACAAAACGGATTGCACTGAGATAGACTGCATCCAATTTGTTGAGTAGGGTATTGGAGGCTATTTTGTAAATTACATCGCCGAAGTCGAGGATTGGTAGGATGGTCAGTTTTACAAGGGTATGTTCGGCAGCATGAGTGAAGGATGCTTTGTTGCGAAATAGGAAGCCAATTCTAGATTTAACTTTGGATTGGAGATGTTTGATGTGGGTCTGGAAGGAGAGTTTACAGTCTAACCAGACACCTAGGTAATTGTAGTTGTCCACGTATTCTAAGTCAGAGCCGTCCAGAGTAGTGATGTTGGACAGGCGGGCAGGTGTAGGCAGCGATCGGTTGAAGAGCATGCATTTAGTTTTACTTGTATTTAAGAGCAATTGGAGGCCACGGAAGGAGAGTTGTATGGCATTGAAGCCTGGAGGGTTGTTAACACAGTGTCCAAAGAAGGGCCAGAAGTATACAGAATGGTGTCGTCTGCGTAGAGGTGGATCAGAGACTCACCAGCAGCAAGAGTGACATCATTGATGTATACAGAGAAGAGAGTCGGTCCAAGAATTGAACCCTGCGGCACCCCCATAGAGACTGCCAGAGGTCCGGACAGCAGACCCTCCGATTTTACACACTGAACTCTATCAGAGAAGTAGTTGGTGAACCAGGCGAGGCAATCATTTGAGAATCAAAGGCGGTAGAGTCTGCCGATGAGGATGTGGTGATTGACAGAGTCGAAAGCCTTGGCCAGATCAATGAATACGGCTGCACAGTAATGTTTCTTATCGATGGTGGTTAAGATATCGTTTAGGACCTTGAGCGGTCCAATCTGGTTTCAAGGACCTTGAGGTGCACCCATGACCAGCTCTGAAACCAGATTGCATAGCAGAGAAGGTATGGTGAGATTCGAAATGGTCGGTAATCTGTTTGTTGACTTGGCTTTCGAAGACCTTAGAAAGGCAGGGTAGGATAGATATAGGTCTGTAGCAGTTTGGGTCAAGAGTGTCCCCCCCTTTGAAGAGACTTTGACTGCCTGGGTCTCAGAAGCATTGCTGATAGTGGAATCAGCCACTGTGTGCTATTGACAGAATGAGCTATAGACGCTTGGTGAGGAAAAAATAAAAAACACATTGACAGTTTATTTGTTAAGCTATTGATCATCCTGCAAACATGCAATACCATCTGGAATTTCCAACTTCCCAACTAGTGCTAGAATGTATATTTTGTTTCTTTGCCTATATAAAACAACATTTCTGCTTCACAGAATTTTTGAAACACAAACTTCTCAGTGTCTAGAGGAAGAACTAAAGGACTTTAGAGGGAGAACTAAGGGGCTTGTTCACAGAGGGAGAACTACAGGGCTTGTTCCCAGGTGTAGAACTAATGGGCTAGTTCCCAGGGGGAGAACTACAGGGCTTGTTCCCAGGGGGAGAACTACAGGGCTTGTTCCCAGGGGGAGAACTACAGGGCTTGTTCACAGGTGTAGAACTAATGGGCTAGTTCCCAGGGGGAGAACTACAGGGCTTGTTCCCAGGGGGAGAACTACAGGGCTTGTTCCCAGGTGTAGAACTAATGGGCTAGTTCCCAGGGGGAGAACTACAGGGCTTGTTCCCAGGGGAAGAACTAAGGGGCTTGTTCCCAGGGGAAGAACTAAGGGGCTTGTTCCCAGGGGAAGAACTAAATGGGCTTGTTCCCAGGGGAAAAACTAAGGGGCTTGTTCCCACGGGAAGAATTAACGGGCTTGTTTCCAGGGAAGAACTAAGGGGCTTGTTCCCAGGGGAATAACTAAGGGGCTTGCTCCCAGGGGAAGAACTAAGGGGCTTGTTCCCAGGGAAGAACTAAGGGGCTTGTTCCCAGGGAAGAACTAAGGGGCTTGTTCCCAGGGGAGAACTAAGGGGCTTGTCCCCACGGGAAGAACTAAGGGGCTTGCTCCCAGGGGAAGAGTAGATGGGTGTAAAGCCATAGGACTCTCCTTCTCCTCCCTTGGCCCTAACCTCCTGGGAAGCAAGTGTTGTAAAGCTCAGATTTACACCCCCCGTTCCCTTCCTAGGTGTGATAGACCCGGTCGGACAGTTTAAAAACAGAAGTATTTATGACTCAGCATTCACTCTCATCTTCCATTCCTGGAGCTCTCTTGAGCATGTGCCTCAGACTCAGCCTGGCCGGACGGAGCAGGTTTAAACTTAGATGTCAGTTCTGCTTGGCTATACAGAGCTTTCGGAAAGTATTCAGACCCCTTGACTTTGTCCACATTTTGTTACGTTACAGCCTTATTCTAAAATTGAATTAAATTAAATACATTTGTCATCAATCTACACCAAATACCCCATAATGACAAAGTGAAAAGAGGTTTTTAGAAATTTTAGCATATGTATTACTTATTTACATAGGTATTAAGACCCTTTGCTATGAGACTTGAAATTGATCTCAGATGCATCCTGTTTCTATGGATCATCCTTGACTGTGGTTTATCATTATGGGAAATTGTGTGTAGATGGATGAGCAAAATTTTTTTTTTTAAATATATTTTAGAATAACACTGTAACATAACAAAATGTGGAAAAAGTGGTCTGAATACTTCCCAAATGCACTGTATATGTTCCCTTACAGCTTGTGTTTCGGTGGAAGCACGCGGTGTGTGTGTTCTCAGTTCAAAAACATGTATTTTTTTGTTCATAAACATAGTATGAAATGCACTTTTATTTAGAATTGTATATAAAGGTCTCCTCATAGTGTTTGATATTGCTGCTTCAGGTCATAAGCAGATTGTGGCTGTCTGCTACTGATGGTGTCTGAGCACTAAGGCCAGGTACACATCACTGTCCCATTGTTGTGGCACAGGGCTCTGATGTGGACAAGGAGGAGAGGGCAGATCTGGCTTCAAAGGACAACTCCTGTAGAAACTGTTGACACTGCGTTATGCTATTTTGATACCTGAGCAGACAAGGTGAAAAATATGTTGATGTTGTTGAGCAAGGCACTTACCTCTAATTTGCTCCAGGGGCGCCATACTACTATGGCTGACCCTGTAAAACAACACATATCACTGTCTGCACCTATCCGGTGTTTGTGACAATAAAACATTATTTGTTTGATTTCTTTCACTCCCTGAGCACTAGTTGATGACGTGGACGTGAAATGTGGCAGCCCCCCACACTTCTATAATGACAATACTGATGATTCCTCAATGCAGGTGCAACCTCTTGTCTCCCTCTACTGGTCATACACTACTAGTACATGTTCTCATGATGCGGTACAGAGCTCAATTCAGCCTCTGCCCCGCTATTGCGTCTCAGACCACATTTTCGGATCAAGCATAAATTGGCTCTTAGCCACGGCCTCGCGAGCGTTACAGGTGCGCGCCAACAGGTGATTTTGATTCGATTGTCACAAAACGCCTAGTTTAGGTTTCAACACAACAAGAAAAATGGATATCTCAAAGATTTCCGTTGCAAACAGGAGAAACAGAAATGCAACCAAAGGGAAAAAAGCTACTCACAAGTCAAATGTTTCACCGGCGATCAGTAGACTCATTCGAGACCCTTCAAATCATATTCCATTGGGACGACAACTTCAGAGGACGCCGCCAACGTCAGAGTTGAAAATAACTCGGCCTTTGAGCTTTGAAACACAAGCGGTAGGCCGAATCCCTTTCACCACACTTCTGCCCTTCTTTGTGAGGCATTGGAAAACCTCTCTGGTCTTTGTGGTAGATTCTGTGTTTGAAATTCACTTCTCGACTGAGGGACATTACAGATACAGTAATTGTATGGGTGGGGTACAGAGATTAGGTAGTCATTGAAAAGTCATGTTAAACACTATTGCACTGAGTCCATGCAACTTATGTGACTTAAGCACATTTTTACTCATGAACTTATCTTGGCTTGCCATAACAAAGCAGTTTTAATTAATTTGTGAAAATTCCTAAAAACATCATGATTCCACTTTGACATTATAGGGTATTGTGTTTAAGCCAGGGACAAAATTGCGGCTGTAACAACTAAATGTAGGAAAAGTCTAGGGGTGAATACTTTCTGAAGGCACTGTAAAACCGCAGTGCGCCTAGACAGGGCACCTATTGGTAAACGGGTTAAACATGTAAAAAGTAGACGTTGAATATCCCTTTGAGCATGGTGAAGTTATTAATTACACTTTGGATGGTGCGTCAATACACCAAGTCACTACAAAGATACAGGCGTCCTTCCTAACTCCGTTGCCGGAGAGGAAGGAAACTGCTCAAGGATTTCACCATGAGCTCAAAGGCTACTTTAAAACAGTTTGAGTTAAATGGCTGTGATAGGAGAACTGAGGATGGATCAACAACATTGTAATTACTCCACAATAGCAACCAAGGTGAAAAGAAGGCCCACACAGAATGCAAATATTCCAAAACATGCATCCTGTTTGCAACAAGTGACTAAAGTATTACTGTAAAAAATGTGGCAAAGCAATTTAACTTTTTGTCCTCAATACAAAGTGTTATGTTTGGGTCAAATCCAATAAAAAAACATGAGCTGGCGCACACCCAGAAAAAATGATTTAGTTTAAAGGTGCTGACTAAGGGAGAATAAACTGTAAGCTATAAAAACAGTCACACACTCAGTTTGTATAACCTCCCAGTAATTTGTAGGTAAAAAAAACAAATGTTTCGGCATCACTGTGCCTTCTTCAGGGTGGGGAAAATCCAATCCAACACATTACTGAGTACCACTGTCCATATTTCTAAGCATAGCGGTGGCCACATCATGTTATGGGTATGCTTGTAATCGTTAAGGACTGGGGAGTTTTTCCGGATTAAAAAAAATGGAACGCAGGTAAGTACAGGCAAAATCCTATTGGAAAACCTGGTTGTCTGCTTTCCACCAGACACTGGGAGATGAATTCATCTTTCAGCAGGACTGTAACCTAAAACACAATGCCAAATCGACACTGGAGTTGCTTACCAAGAAGAGTGAATGTTCCTGAGTGCCTGAGTTAGTTTTGACTTAAATCTGCTTGAAAATCTATGGCAAGACCTGAAAATGGTTGTCTAGCAATGATCAACAACCCATTTCACAGAGCTTGAAGAATTTTGAAAAGAGGAATGGGCAAATGTAGAACAATCCAGGAGTGGAAAGCTCATCCAGAAATACTCACAGGTGTTATTGATGAAGGTGATTCTAATGTATCGACTCTGGGTTTTAATACTTATCTAATCAAGATATATATTAGTGTTTTATTTGTTGTACATTTTTTACAAATGTTATAATTTTTCTTCCCCTTAGTATTTTGTGTCTGGTTGACAAATGTAAATTAAATACATTTTAATCCAAATTGTATCACAACAAACTGTAAAATCAAGGGGTGTTAATAATTTATGAAGGCACTGCAGTTTGTAGGCCATACATTTTCATCCAAATTTTATCACAACAAATTGTAAAATCAAGGGGTGTGAATGCTTTATGAATTTATGAAGGCACTGTAGTTTGTAGGCCAACTTAAGCCAATTATTGTGGAGGGTAGGTCTAGCCAACAAATTAATTTCTATCCGTTACCATTTTGTCTTTCCATCCAGATTGAAACCACCCCTGGGCAAGAGCCCTTGTCTCCCGCGTTAAATATGACCATGGACCTTTACACAATCGAGCCTGCAGAAACTGAAACATGCCGACGGTCTCGCATCACTTCAAGCACACGTGGGTGTTTCCTATATTGTTCACAATCCTATAGCTGTATATTTGCACCAATATGTGATTTGATATGTCTGAGGTGACAAACATAAACACACACAGGGGTGTCGTGCACCCCCAAAATCTGAGGGGCCACAAAGTACGTGAGGATTGGAGGGTGGTCTGGAGGGGGGCTAGGCCCCATCTGCAAGTGGGTGAATTTAGCCTGAAATGGCTTTTTCCTGCAATTTAGAGCCATAATCCTTATGCTTAATTCTATGTACAAAAATGTATATTTTTCTGCATATGTAACCATACTAGAGGTCGACCGATTAATCGGAATGGGCGATTAATTACGGCCAATTTCAATTTTTCATAACAATCGGAAATCGGTATTTTTGAGCACCGATTTACCGATTTAAAAAAAAATATATATATATATATATATATTTTTTTTTTATACCTTTTATTTAACTAGGCAAGTCAGTTAAGAACACATTCTTATTTTTAATGATGGCCTAGGAACGGTGTGTTAACTGCCTTGTTCAGGGGCAGAACGACAGATTTTCACCTTGTCCGCTTGGGGGATTCAATCTTGCAACCTTACAGTTAACTAGTCCAACACAATAACGACCTGCCTCTCTCTCGTTGCACTCCACAAGGAGACTGCCTGTTACGCGAATGCAGTAAGCCAAGGTAAGTTGCTAGCTAGCATTAAACTTATCTTATAAGAAACAATCAATCATAATCACTAGTTAACTACACATGGTTGATATTACTAGATATTATATAGCGTGTCCTGCATTGCATATAATCTGACTGAGCATACAAGTATCTGACTGAGCGGTGGTAGGCAGAAGCAGGCGCGTAAACATTCATTCAAACAGCACATTCGTGCGTTTTGCCAGCAGCTCTTTGTTGTGCGTCAAGCATTGCGCTGGTGTAACCGAAGTGAAATGGCTAGCTAGTTAGCTTGCGCTAATAGCGTTTCAAACGTCACTCGCTCTGAGCCTTCTAGTAGTTGTTCCCCTTGCTCTGCTTCAATGGTGGCTGTTGTCGTTGTGTTGCTGGTTCGAGCCCAGGGACGAGCGAGGAGAGGGACGGAAGCTATACTGTTACACTGGCAATACTAAAGTGCCTATAAGAACATCCAATAGTCAAAGGTTAATGAAATACAAATGGTATAGAGGGAAATAGTCCTATAATTCCTATAATAACTACAACCTAAAACTTCTTACTTGGGAATATTGAAGACTCATGTTAAAAGGAACCACCAGCTTTCATGTGTTCTCATGTTCTGAGCAAGGAACTGAAACGTTAGCTTTCTTACATGGCACATATTGCACTTTTACTTTCTTCTCCAACCCTTTGTTTTTGCATTATTTAAACCAAATTGAACATGTTTCATTATCTACTTGAGGCTAAATTGATTTTATTGATGTATTATATTAAGTTAAAATAAGTGTTCATTCAGTATTGCTGTAATTGTCATTATTACAAATAAAGAAATAAAAATCGGCCGATTTAATTGGTATCGGCTTTTTTGGCCCTACAATAATCGGTGTTAAAAAATCAGAATCGGTCGACCTCTAAACCATACCTCTTGAGCTGTCTGTATCCTCTTGACTTGCGGTTCTTTTTTTGCTAATATCTGGGTAAAAGATTGAAATGAATTGAGTCTTATTCAGTTCATTGAGTAATTGCTTGCTTTCCTAAAGTCTTCCAACCTTGCCAGCAGGCATGCCAAATATTTCTGTAGTTGTCACGTGCTGAATACAACGTGTTTAGACTACAGTGAAATGCTAAGATGGTTAGACAAGCTAGCTACTCTGATTAGTAGCCTGAAATGGCTTCTTGGTAGCTAGTTATGAGGTTGGGAGATTGAGAACATTTCTGGCCTAGCTAAAACCAACTTCATAAAATTGCTAGGTGGCTAGTAGTATTTCAGAGAAACAACAACTATATATACAGTTGAAGTTTACATACACTTATGTTGAAGTCATTAAAACTCATTTTTCAACCACTCCACACATTTCTTGTTAACAAACTATAGTTTTGGCAAGTCGATTAGGACATTACTTTGTGCATGACACACAACTTCTTCAACAATTGTTTAACAGACAGATTATTAAATTTATAATTCACTGTATCACAATTCCAGTGGGTCAGAAGTTTACATACACTAAGTTGACTGTGCCTTTTAAAGAGCTTGGAAAATTCCAGAAAATGTCATGGCTTTAGAAGCTTCTGTTAGGCTAATTGACATAATTTGAGTTAAATGGAGGTGTACCTGTGGATGTATTTCAAGGCCTACCTTCAAACTCAGTCTCCCTTTGCTTGACATCATGGGAAAATCAAAAGAAATCAGCCAAGACCTCAGAAAAGCGATTTCCAAATGCCTGAAGGTACCACGTTCATCTGTACAAACAATAGTATGCAACTATTAACACCATTTGACCACGCAGCCGTCATACTGCTCAGGAAGGAGACGTGTTATGTCTCCTAGAGATGAACGTCCTTTGGTGCGAGAAGTGCAAATCAATCCCAGAACAACAGCAAAGGACCTAGTGAAGATGCTGGAGGAAACGGGTACAAAAATATCTATATCCACAGTGAAACGAGTCCTATATCGACATATTCTGAAAGGCCGCTCAGCAAGGAAGATGCCACTGCTCCAAAAGCCAGACTACGGTTTGCAACTGCATATGGTGACAAAGATTGTACTTTTTGGAGAAATGTCCTCTGGTCTGATGAAACAAAAATAGAACCGTTTGGCCATAATGTCCATTCGTTATGTTTGGAGGAAAAAGGGTGAGGCTTGCAAGGCAAAGAACACCATCCCAACCATGAAGCACGGGGGTGGCAGCATCATGCTTTGCTTCAGGAGGGACTGGTGCACTTCACAAAATAGATGATTAGAAATTTGTGGGCAGAACTGAAAAAGTGTGTGCCAGCAAGGAGGCCTACAAACCTGACTCAAATCTGACCAGCTCTGTCAGGAGGAATGTGCCAAAATTCTCCCAACTTATTGTGGCAGGCTACCCAAAACGTTTGACCCAAGTGAAACAATTAAAAGGCAATGCTACCAAATACTAATTGAGTGTATGTAAACTTCTGACCCACTGGGAATGTGATGAAATAAATGAAAGCTGAAATAAATCCTTCTCTCTGCTATTATTCTGACATTTCACATTCTTAGGATCACCACTTTATTTTAACTGACCTAAGACGGGGAATTTTTACTAGGATTAAATGTCAGGAATTGTGAAAAACTGAGTTTAAATGTATTTGGCTAAGGTGTATGTAAACTTCCAACTTCAACTATATATATTAATTAACAGGACAGATCTGAGGGGGCACGTGCACCTGTGTCCTCTGAACACACATTTTCATTAATTATCCAATTCTTATCTATTTTAATATAGTCCTATGCCACATGATACTACTGTAGGTCTATAAATCTCAATGTTTAATGCTTTGGTTTATGATGGTGCAGAAGCTTGTAATGAAAATTATATTATTAGCACGATCCACCAAATGTTATCAATGTACATGTTCAGTCTGTTCAGGCAGTGTGCTGGAAGAGGACCCCTACTCATTGATAAGAGGCATGCAGGGCTATGAGGTTACCCCAGCAGACCTTGTATTCCTGAAGAGAGCCAGGCAGGAGAGGCAGATCAACGCCTTACAGGTGAAATCCATATATCTGATGGTGAAAATACCCACTTGATTATTTTAATGACTGATGCTCATGGTACCTCAAATTGAAATTACGCAGCCATTTTGTGCTGCTTTGATCACACGTGTTCTTTATTCGCGCAGATAGCAAAATGTTTGCGTTTTCTCCAGTTTGGTTCAGTTTGCAACTAACAGTGTTTTGCAATGATAACGAATGTTTCTATTGGACAAATTCAGGTAGGTTTGGTTCCATTTGGTTCCTAGTGAATACACCCCATTAGGGCCTTCTTGATACAGTTGAATTATGTTATGTTCAAGGCTGTCATGGTGTTTCCTATGCAGAGAGAGCTGGATGAGTTACTGAGGCAGCGGAGGAACCAGATGCTGGCCAGGGATCTGTCCTTGGCCTCCAGAGAGAAGATCCAAACTGACCTTGATGAGGCGAGGCCACATGTTACTGTACAGTACTGTAGCTACTAGGGATGTGACAAATGTACAATTGTTCCTAACTTTTAAACTGCCGTTATGTTTATACGCTAAGAACTCAGATATGGTCCTTCGTATGACCCTGTGAGTGTCATCTTTTAGCTAGGCAAGACTGAGGTAGACTGAACTGCATTGCCCCCTAGTGGTCATACCAATGTTTTTTTTCTTTCTATATAGAAAAAAAAAAACATTGGTATGACCACTAGGGGGCAATGCAGTTCAGTCTACCTCAGTCCTGCCTAGCTAATAGATGCCACTCATCTTACTGCTGTCTCCCACCCACTCAGCAACAATGATAGTTAATGCTGTTTTTTAATGCCATGTTTTCTGGACTTTGCTACTGTCGCTTCCTGTCTCTCTCTGACATTTCTCCAACTGTTAAATATGAGGACGTACGGAGCGCTTTTATATCCGTGACTAATCATTTGAAAGATTCATAATTCCTAATAACGTTACAGCATTGTTGTTAGGTATTTGTTACATTTGTATTTTTCCCTTTGATGATGATGGGGATCTGTTAGTGGTAGTTTTGTGATAACTACACTGAAGGTTATTCCGTTAGGGATTTTCTCCTTTAAACGTTCACACCACTACTAGATACTGTCCTATGCTGAATGTCATGTTGTCAACCTCTGAAGTTATGACCTTGAGTTAACACTGCCTCTTAACTTTAATCTTATCATTTATCTATACAAATGTTTATATATTGATGATTTTCACACACTCATATTCGTAATGTTTGTGGATATGTCGCCGCATTCGCTGAAAATTGTTCTGTTGGACATCACGTTTCAGATCCTGTCCTGTGAGCAGACTGTTCAAATGGGGCAAGTGTTCCTCTCGAGGAAGCTGAGCTCAACGGAGGTAGAGGCCCTGGACTCCAAGTCCCTCCTGGCCCAGATAAAGACTGCTGATGTCCAGCAAGCTGTAGAGGAGGAACAAGCTGAGATCACTGCACTAGAGAACAGAGTGGCCAGAGCCCTGGAGCTCAGGTAGCTAGCTATCTCACTTCATGTTACTGCAGTGGCCAGAGCCCTGGAGCTCAGGTAGCTAGCTATCTCACTTCATGTTACTGCAGTGGCCAGAGCCCTGGAGCTCAGGTAGCTAGCTATCTCACTTCATGTTACTGCAGTGGCCAGAGCCCTGGAGCTCAGGTAGCTAGCTATCTCACTTCATGTTACTGCAGTGGCCAGAGCCCTGGAGCTCAGGTAGCTAGCTATCTCACTTCATGTTACTGCAGTGGCCAGAGCCCTGGAGCTCAGCTAGCTATCTCACTTCATGTTACTGCAGTGGCCAGAGCCCTGGAGCTCAGCTAGCTAGCTATCTCACTTCATGTTACTGCAGTGGCCAGGATCATATTTATTAGGCACCAAATGGAAGAACATTTACTGGACAAGGGGCAGGAAAACAGGCAGGGACTTGCAATAAGAAGCATTAGTTTTTGTTCTGATGCAAAACGTTTTGCTACAGTGTGCCTTAATGAAAATGACCCATGGAAGACATGGCCAGTGTGCAGTTTGTTGATGTTTACAGAAACAGGAGTTCTGGCTTTATATTAATATTATTGTTTCTAATTTCAGAGAGAGAGGGGAGCAAAGACAACAGGAGATTGAGAATCGGAACAGAGCCATCCTCACGAAAAAGGTGCTATTTGTTCAACACTTGTCACCATGTAGTGTTTAGTTATACGATGAATCCCCTAGAGTACTGTACGGTCATGGGCCAGTTCTTTCTGGACATGTATAACTGAGCACTGCTTCATCTTTAAGGCAAACATCAAGCATCTGATGAAGGAACTATCAGAGCTCAAATCCCAGCTGGCTGGGGCAGAGGTAAGTCTGTATGTAATAAGCTGTCTGACCTTGTGGTGTCTGGGGTGTTGGGAATTTTCAGTCACATTGAAAAATATGTGTACTTCCTCAAGAGATTCAATGAGAAAGTTCCTTGTGACTTCACAGGAATCTTTGCTAGCCATTCAAGGCAAGATGGACACTTTGAAAGACACCGAAAAAGAGGAAGACACAGGTCCCCAGGAGGCATTGCAAGTCGCCCCAAGCCAAGCAAAAGCTCCCAAAAAGGCACCCAAGACAAAAAGGAATGGTGGAGAAACAATTACCCAACAGGCTTCTCATGTCCGAATTAAAGCTGAAAATACACCTACCATAGTTGGAGAGCCACATATGGCCAGTGGTCTCAGACGATCTAAGAGAATAGCTACCAAGAAGAGCTGCGTTGAGAATAAGCCTGTTTTAAGGAAAACTCGCCCTGTCAAAGCAAGCATTTCACTTTGAGAATTTTTCTCCACTTTTCCTGAAACTTTTGAGTTTTAAGGAGTTGTTTTGGCTTGTTTGGTACTGTGGTTAGGTTTCCATCCATTTGACAACAGATTTTAATGCAGATATTCAAAAGTCCGCACAGAAACATTATATGCATTTTTCCCACCAGTGGATAGTGTTGTGCGTGACAGTGCACATAACACTTTTGCGCTTAAGTTTTCATGTACAGAATAAAATAAAACAGACGTTTTAATGTGTTTCCATAGCATTTTCAATTCTATGGATGATTTTGTCACACAAACTGCAATAAAAAGCACACTTGCCCAACCTTGTTTTTAGCCCATTCTCTATAGACTACTGTGTGCTGATAAAGTGGACAGGGTAGGTTATACACTGAGTGTACAAAACATTAAGAAGCTCTTCCCATGACAGACTGATCAGGTGAAACCTATGATCCCTTATTGATGTCACTTGTTCAATCCACTTCAATCAGTGTAGATGAAGGGGAGGAGACGGGTTAAAGAAGGATTTTTAAGCCATGAGTCATGAATTGTGTGTATGGGACATTAGAGAGGAATGGACAAGACAAATGAACAGGGTACGGTAGTAGGTGCCAGGCACACCGGTTTGTGTCAAGAACTGCAACGCTGCTGGGTTTTTCATGCTCAACAGTTTCCCATGTGTATCAAGACTGGTCCACCAGCCAACTTTACACAACTGTGGGAAGCATTGGAGTCAACATTGGCCAGCATCCCTGTGGAATGCTTTCAACACCTTGTAGAGTCCATGCCCCGATGAATTGAGGCTGTTCTGAGGGCAAAAGGGGGTGCAATCAATATTAGAAAATTGTTCTTAATGTTTGGTATACTCAGTGTACGATGAGATATGGATCAAGGCAGCCAATCACTGTTCATGTCACCCGCATCGTTCAAATGATGGCCTAACCTCAATATTTTTGCATGAAAATTTGCATGAGCTTATCACTGTGGCGTGCTTTTAACCACAAGTTATTGAAACAGCGAAGCAGCCACCCCGCCTGCATTTTGGTGAAAAACTGAGGGAAGGGGCTGGAGAAATGTCACCACTCAAATTCATAGACTGAGCTATGGATGCCAGCAGTGGCCATTCATGATATCAATATTATAGTTTGAACCATGTTTTGAAGCTGTAGTGTTGTATTTTTTACCAGTACTTTGAGTTAAACAAGCTCATATTTGGGGTTCTGAAAGGGTATGACAGAACTAAGTTCATTAGTAAGTTATACTCTTCAAGGTGTAATGGGTACTCGGTATATCATTAATTTAGAAGTCCAAAAATGGATGTAGCAACTAAGGATTCCAGCAACAAAAAAATCAAGATGTTGAGTGAAATTGTATTCTCCTTTTCATCTATTCTAAATTGGTTTGGCTCAGTGTACAGATTGATCTACTTGTACCTTTGATCAGATATATTGCTGAGTAGACCTACTGTTATTACTGGAATAGAATCTTCTAGAAATTGATTTCTCTTATACCAGTGTTTTCAGATATAGAATAATAGAGCCCTCTAGTGGACACTTTGGAATCTGACATAATACAGGATCTGTTATTGTAATTGGTGTGTATAGTTGTGAACTCTAGAATTTCTACAGTGCAGGCCAGGGATATTTCTGCTGATGCATGTCTTTCTGTGAGCCAAGTTGGCGACAGTCTAGTCAAGCCCTGGACGAGTTTTAATATGAAGGAAACTGATGTTCTGCTACATAACCTGAGTCAACCTTGGCCTATTGGCGAGAACAGTGTTCAGATTATCCTCAGTGACCCTGTAACTAACGGGCATCTTATACACATTTTCTCATTTTGATGTCACTCTTAAGAAGCTTGAGAACACACAGATGCTCTCACTCACTCTCACTCATCTGGTGTACTGCAGCTCGGCCCAGTGGAGAGGGAACAGTAGGAAGTTGGTGGTGAACAACAGAATTACCCAGAACTCCCAGTTATTCTTGGCTGCCAGACAAGGGAGCTGAGACAAGGAACGAGATGGCTGCCATATTGTTAACATATCACAATCAACCCTTCTGTGTCTTTTAGAAGAGAGTGGAGGAACCCGTCCCAAATTTCTGTGCACTTTATTTCAGTTGGAGCAGAGAGAATTGGCACATTTCTTTAGACCTGTAGATTTAGAAATAGTTGAAATGCTGTCGATGTTTCCCAGACTTGCCCTGACAGTTTCATGCCACACTGCAGTATTCCAGTCAGTCATCTGAAAGAACAATTTTCTTATTCTTTATCCGGCGTGAAGATTCACTGTCTTTCTCACTCCTCTGCTATCTGTGCTGTGCCACATTGACATGCGTTTTCAATAAACTGCACAGTGAGTCATTTACTCAGTGAGATTAAATAGAATTTAAATTATAATTTTGTGTAAGCATGCATTTTTCCCATGCAGAATTCTTCTGTAGTGCAGATTTGATTGAATGCAGCCCTGGGTTCCCTCAGTACATACAGTATCTGTTGAAGTTGGTCAGGTGCCTCCACGGACTGATGTGGTGTGTTTTTAGTGCTGTTGATCACCTAGTCCTTTCTGTTTGGCTCTACTGTTGCAGTGTGAAAGGAGACCGATTACTGGTATGTGGCCTTGTATTCAAAGTAGTGCTGGCTGTACAGTTTGCTCTGGGTGGATTGACTTGTAGTTCCCTCTTCAGAAGAGCTTGACGGGGTGAACACAGATGCCCTATTCATCATCCAGCAGGCCTGTTCTCTGCAGTCCCTAGTCTAGACAAGAACCAACATGCCACCCTCTGTCTTTGTGCTCTGCGCCAGCAGATCAATGTCGAGAGGGACAGGATGCAGCTTTGACAGGAACCAGGCTTATATCTTTACTGTTTGGTCGGCGTCCTGGCGAGTGACGCAAACGAGTCCCTGCTGCTAGCGCACTTCAAGGAATTTTTATTTCTGCTACAGTACCTTTTTGTTTATTTCAAAATTGAATCTGTTGCAGATGACATCATGGTAATGATGGATGGTTGTTTGCAACCGGTGGTCACATCTGTCAATCAGGCCAGATTTAATCTGTTGAAAGACTCATAAGGACTGCTGTGTATTAACATAGTAGGCTGATACATGCAGTCAGGCAAACTTTTGCTTTTTACTGTTCCAACTATATCCATTCCTCCCCCTTACACAGTAATGCTAATTAGCATAGTAATTTGACATACTGTTGCACAGTGTTTGCTGATGTGGCATTGTTCAGGGGGGGTGACAGTGCAATATGCGATCTGACTGCATGGTTCAATGAGCGTTTCTCAAACTCTGCCTGTTAGTTTAACTTTCCTCCTCTGGCTCCAGACCCCCAGTGTTTCATATGACATCTTTACTAGGCAGCCGCGCTGCCCAGTCGTCTTGTCCTGAAGTCGTCTGTCTCAACGAGCCTTTTGTAGAGGCCAGGGTAAGTGATCTATTACCCTCGGTCTGTGAGCCCTGAGCTGAGGTAACTCAACTCTCTGACCTTTTGGAAGGGAGTGGTGGATCTACCTCCATGAACCCACTCCCCTGTTCTCTGTCCATGCACAGATGAAGGACCATGGGACCAGGCCTCTCTGACCAGATGATTGCTCAGATGAAGGACCATGGGACCAGGCCTCTGACCAGATGATTGCCCAGATGAAGGACCATGGGACCAGGCCTCTGACCAGATGATTGCTCTGTAAAGAGTCAAGGTTATAAAAAGATGATTGTGAAACTGCAGGACAGCAAGCGCATGAGTCCATGGTCTGAATATGCAGGGGTATATGTACTGTAGTCTGTTTGGATCAGAAACTCTATCTCCAGGCACTCACTAGCTTGTTTTGGGCTGTTCAGCTAGGTACTGCTGCGGCACATTTCATTAAAATGAGGTAGTCCGTGCCTGATTCCACATATTCAAACCCTTTGGTACAAGGAGACGCTAATCTGGAGTGAAATGGATGCTGCTGTTCAAAACAGTTTAATACTTCCCTGAAATGTTTCATATGGCTTTTTTATTTTAAAGTACTTTGAAATATTTTGACCAATATTTGCTAATGCAGGGCCAGCCATTGTTCGGAAGCTTTCTGGGTATGAGTGCTTCACCTCAAATATGTCAAGTCAAAGAACCAGATCGTGTTTATACACCGAGTCCAAGCAGACAGGGGAGATCCCAGGCCAAGAAGCTGTGGGCAGAGAATTATCCCCAAATTGCTCATGTCTTTCTCTCTGCGGTCGGTGGAAACTTTCTCTGGGTTTAAACACTTTTAAATGACCACTTTACCTGTTGTTTCTGCCACAGGAAAACAGAACACCTCTGTCTCCAACCGTGCAGTACTTTATTCTGCGTCTCTTTTTGGATGTGTTTTCAGTGAAATTATATCGATACTAAAAGAGAAATATACGTCTAGAAACAAACCGCATCCATATTGATATCTGTTTTTATAAAATCTATTTTGTCTGCCCGTCGCCCTCTATACTTCATGTGGACTCTGTAATCTCTGGTTCTACCACAAGGAGGCGGTGTGGGACATGTCTGACATCTGTGTAAACCATGGGCCTATCATGGAGGTTAGTCAGGACAACCCAGAATGCGACGGAATGGAAGACACACACAGACACAGTCATCTAATTTCCATCGCTTAGCACTCTGCCAAAGTCATCTGTCGTCTCTAGTAATGTTGTTCTGTTTAGTTTGGACAGTCCCTTACTGCCAAGTAAAACCCTATAATAGTATATTACTGACAGAATGAGCCCGGCTAACAGTATGTGAATCAGTGGCACATGTAACAGTAGTCGTGCCAAGTCTAACTGGGCAGCAGGAGCCGGTGCACTGTGAACACATCCAACCGCTCTGTGGGACCAGAGTGTGAAACCAGCCACTCAAGTCCCCGGCCAACACCGATAAAATCCCAAACCATCAGTGTTTCGCATTAGACAATTCTCCCTTTTGTTGTTCCACAGCATTAAACAGTAATGATGACTATAGTTTATATAGTAGATTGATTTATCAAGGATGGTGGCCAAATTGGACATCTATATATTGCTATATTAAATGTTCACTCGGTCGGTCCTACTTGCAAGAAGTAAACATCTGAAGTTTTTCTTTTTTACATGGCATCAATTTGGTATCTTTTTCTATTACAAGATCATTTGTGTTTTGTTTATAGAATGTTGAATGAGTTGCAGGAAATGCTCAATATTGTTTCAATTTACAGCTGAATCTGATATATGCATTAATGTAATTCACATTATCTCTAAGAATAAAGGACTCTTCAGATTACATGAATCATTCACATGATTAATCAAGTTATAAAAAATATGCCCAGAATATCTACCTCCCCTCCCTGCTCCAAATATCCTCCAAATACACCCTCCTCTCCACAGCTCTTTTGAATAACACAGACATCCGCATGTTGAGAGAGTTTGATGAACGCTTCAACTCACTGATTGAGCGATTGCAGCGGTATTAGGATGAGCAGTTAGTCTTCCAACTAGCAGTTGTTTGTATAACTAGTTGGATGAAAGAGCAGTTAGTCTTCCAACTAGCAGTTGTTTGTATAACTAGTTGGATGAAAGAGCAGCAGTGTGTCATTGGTTTCTGTGGCACCATTACAGCCAAAGGAGATGGACACCGTTCCTGTTCTTAATGTACGTTCTCAACATGCCCTTTCTCCTCTTTTGAACATCCAATCCAATGTGTTTGAGGAGAGAACACTGTGACTTATACTACATCTGTGTGCAGCAGAGAGCACACAGCAAAGCTCTGAAGTCATTTGTTTTGCTACTCTGTGTGGAATGGCCTCGGGAAGAGAGGGGTGGTTTAGAGGGGGGGGGGGGGGGGGGTGAAGCGGTAATAAAACAAGCATGGCAGCGGCTCCGCTAAGTGTTGGCTGTGATGCTGAAGAGGAGCGTGGAAATAAAACATACCAGACTAAACATTTGCACACTGTCTGCATGCCAGCTTGGTTTCCGACATGGATGGATGGAGGCTGGGGGGTTTAAGGGATGACATTCACTGCCAATAATACCCCCACCCCCCATTATGTATACATTGTACATTCTATTAGAGTGAAAATAAACTCACATAAGGCCATTTTACTTTCGTCATTAGAAATTAAAGTAGAGTATGTTCAGACAAGCATTGGGTTTGAGGTATGAATAGTCTTGAGTCCCCTTTCAACAGTTACCACCCTCTTTCTCTCTCACACACACACAGCGACCCCCTCACCCCCCCTGCGGCCTCCAGCCCACAGCATCAGGTTTGGGCTCTGGCGTTGTAGAGGTTTGTTTTAGAATACCAAAGCCGTGAGCACCTCAGACAGTGCATACGCCTCTCAACTCCACAAATATGTCAGAAGCATATTAGACAAATATTCCCTCCAAGTGCATTGCCAGTGTACACACCCCAGAGTTCCTCCCATCTATCAACTCATGCAGAAGTGTTACTCTGGAGGCAGGAGATTTACGGTGATCAAAGTGTCCTTTTGGCTGACCCGTTAGCTAAAGGCTATAGAAAGGAGAGACCAGGGCAAGGCTACACTGACTGTGCTGTCCCAACAGCTTATCACATGCAATAGTGATTACTGCATTTCTGCTGGATGCTATGCTACCTCGCTTTAGCTAACGTGTAGACCAGGGGTGCCCAACCAGTCGATCGCCATCTACTGGTCGATCACGGAGTGCTTGCCAGTCGATCGTGAGATGATTATACATCTACTTAAATTCAGCCACAAATCAACGCCTATAATCTCTTTCTGTTTTAACGTTCAACAGTCCTCCATTCACAGCAATGTCTGAGAAGTCAGGTGATTTACATCAAATATGACCAGTCCCTGCCCACTAATTGACGTATGCCTAGTTAGCGTGGTCATATGTCGTCCGCCATCTCCAAGTCGAGGTCACGGGGATGCCAGGCAGGTAGCTAGCTAGCTAACTTTGTAGCCAGATTAGTTCTTAAATTGTGTGGTTGACAGCAGCAATAATGAGTGGAGGGAAGGATACAAAAAACTGAAAACATTTCCACAAGAAAAGGAGGATTATTTTTTCGTCATGTCAAACTCAAAATGTGTGCGCCTCGTCTGCCATAATAGCATCGCTATCCCAAAGAAAGGTAACACAGAACGACATTTTAAAAACACACACAAAACCCAGGAAAGAGATTTTCCAGCAAAGTCTGAATTACAAAGAAGAAAGGTACAAGAACCAAAAAAATCAACTGGCAGCGCAGCAGTCAAAAGGCCTGTGACCTAAGGGACGTGGCAACCATAGCATCTTATCATGTGAGTCGCGTTCCTACTAAGCATAAAAAGTTGTTCAAAGATGGAAAGTTGATCAAGGAAGCATTTATTGAAGCTGCAGACTTGCTGTTTGAGGATTTTAAGAATAAGACTGAAATTATGGCTGCCATCAATGACAGTCAGTTGTCCAGAAATATGGTGACAAGAAGATCAAATCAAATCAAATCAAATTTATTTTATATAGCCCTTCGTACATCAGCTGATATCTCAAAGTGCTGTACAGAAACCCAGCCTAAAACCCCAAACAGCAAGCAATGCAGGTGAAGAAGCACGGTGGCTAGGAAAAACTCCCTAGAAAGGCCAAAACCTAGGAAGAAACCTAGAGAGGAACCAGGCTATGTGGGGTGGCCAGTCCTCTTCTGGCTGTGCCGGGTGGAGATTATAACAAAACATGGTCAAGATGTTCAAATGTTCATAAATGACCAGCATGGTCGAATAATAATAAGGCAGAATAGTTGAAACTGGAGCAGCAGCACAGTCAGGTGGACTGGGGACAGCAAAGAGTCATCATGTCAGGTATTCCTGGGGCATGGTCCTAGGGCTCAGGTCCTCCGAGAGAGAGAAAGAAAGAGAGAATTAGAGAGAGCATATGTGGGATGGCCAGTCCTCTTCTGGCTGTGCCGGGTGGAGATTATAACAGAACATGGCCAAGATGTTCAAATGTTCATAAATGATCAGCATGGTTGAATAATAATAAGGCAGAACAGTTGAAACTGGAGCAGCAGCACAGCCAGGTGGACTGGGGACAGCAAGGAGTCATCATGTCAGGTAGTCCTGGGGCATGGTCCTAGGGCTCAGGTCCTCCGAGAGAGAGAAAGAGAGAAGGAGAGAATTAGAGAACGCACACTTAGATTCACACAGGACACCGAATAGGACAGGAGAAGTACTCCAGATATAACAAACTGACCCTAGCCCCCCGACACAAACTACTGCAGCATAAATACTGGAGGCTGAGACAGGAGGGGTCAGGAGACACTGTGGCCCACTCCGAGGACACCCCCGGACAGGGCCAAACAGGAAGGATATAACCCCACCCACTTTGCCAAAGCACAGATGTGGGGGAATAGCAGAGAACCTTGAGCATCAACTGAAGAAGGATACTGACAGCTGCGCGTGTTATTCCCTCCAGTTTGACCAGTCCACAGATATGGTAGATGTGGCACAGTTATACATTTTCATCAGAATGGTATTTGACAACATGAAAGGACATCCAAGGTGCGAAGATATTTTTCAAGCTTTCAGGGAGTTTGCTAACAAATTCCAACTGCCCTTTTGTAAGCTTGTCTACATTACTACCGATGGGGCACCCGATATGGTAGGCCGCATTAGTGGGTTTGTTGCATTGTGCAAACGAGATAATTATTTCGCCGTCTTTCTTAGTTATCACTGGGTAATTCATCAGGAAGCTTTGTGCAGGAAGATGTTAAACATGAAAGAGGTGATAGATGTTGCGATGAAGATTGTGTCTTCTATTCGAGCAAGGAGCCTACAGCGGAGGCTTTTTCACACTCACTTAGAAGAGACTGAAGCGGGGCACAGGCCTGCTGCTGCACACGGATGTGCGGTGGCTGAGCCGAGGTACATTTTTAGGTTGATTCAGTGAGTTGTCTGAAATCAAGGAGTTTCTCAAGGTCTCCAAACATGCAGAATATGCACAGCTAGAGGACACACAGTGGCTCCTGGATTTATCTTTTCTCACTGACCTAACTTACATGCTTATTGAATTGAATCTAGAGCTGCAAAGAAAAGGCAAACGTAATGGACATGATCAGCTCTGTGAACACTTATATGATCAGCTCTGTGAACACTTATATACAAACCACAACTGTTCACAAGAAATCTGCAACGTAAGGACCTGCATTTCTTTCAACACATGCATTCAGAACTTGAACATCAGGGCAAGGATACAGCACAGGTTTAGAGTCCAGAACATCTTATCTGAGTTTTGACAGTCGTTTCACTGACTTTGCATCACTTGAGCCTATTGCCACTTATATGTGCTTTCCGTTTGGCACAGACATAAATGTGGAAGTCATTGCCTCCAAAATGGGATCACTTGTTCAGTTGGATACAACTATAGCAGAAACTGAAATTCTCACCCATCAAAATGACATACAGCTGAAATCCAGGGCAACCACTAAGATGAAGGAAGAGTTCTGGGAGCTACTGCTGGAGGAGAAATATCCCAACATAAGAAGATGTGCTCTCAACATATCAGTCCTTTTTGGATCAAGCTACCTTTGTGAGTGCATTTTCTCACATGAAGATAATTAAGTCCACGTACAGATCTACTATAACTGATGGCCTGTATGAGACTTGTGGCCTGCGTGAGACTTGCAACAAGCTGCTACAGCCCTGACTATGACAAACTACTTGCCTACACCCAATGCCAAAAGTCACACTAAGGTCAGAAATGAAAGTGGTTTCACTTATTTGTGGAAAACATGTTATTGGTCCACATATTTGCGTATCAAATAGGTATCATAGCAACAGGTCCATAGTCAGTGGTGTATTGCGTTCCATACATTTTGTTGGTTGGTTTAGATTTAGAGACTGGTAGATCTCATCAGGCTGGCAAATGAAAAAGTAGATCTCACGTCAAAGAAGGTTGGGCACACCTGGTGTAGACTGACTGGGCACATCTGGTGTAGACTGACTGGGCACACCTGGTGGTGGCTCTCTCCTGGATGGACTGATGGCTCTCTCCTGGATGGACTGGTGGCTCTCTCCTGGATGGACTGATGGCTCTCTCCTGGTTGGACTGATGGCTCTCTCCTGGATGGACTGATGGCTGTTTCCTGGATGGACTGATGGCTCTCTCCTGGTTGGACTGATGGCTCTCTCCTGGATGGACTGATGGCTCTCTCCTGGATGGACTGGTGGCTCTCTCCTGGATGGACTGGTGGCTCTCTCCTGGATGGACTGGTGGCTCTCTCCTGGATGGACTGATGGCTCTCTCCTGGATGGACTGATGGCTCTCTCCTGGTTGGACTGATGACTCTCTCCTGGATGGACTGGTGGCTCTCTCCTGTAAGGACTGATGGCTCTCTCCTGGTTGGACTGATGGCTCTCTCCTGGATGGACCGATGGATGGATGGATTGAATGATGTTGACCACCAACAGTTTGAGAAGGCTGTCTGTTGCTGCTGAGCATCTTCGTCTCAACAAAGCGCTGGGGTTTATTTATGGACAAGGCAGGTCATGGATTCTCCCATCCCTTTTTGCCATGTTAAAGGTTGTGTGACTGATTTACAGACATAGAAAGGTCTCCTCTGGCCTATGGGGCCTTAGCATGTCTCCCTTTATAGAGATATGCCTCTACACACATAAAACACGGCCCCTGTCAAAGTCAGACGCTGAATCAATATGTCTGAAAACGCCATAAAATCCATAAAGGTTTTGTCTTGTTTTTCACTGTGACCCTTGTCCTGCCAGGCCGTATCCTGACACACATTCTTAAAAGCTTGTAAATCTGTCTTTCTTCGGTTCGTTGGAAGTTCATTCACTGGAAGTTCATACTCTTTTGACCTCTGGGAGCACACTCACCAGCTCTGACCTCACCATAATATATGTAAGCAATAAGGCCCGAAGAGGTGTGCTATATGGCCAATATACCCCAGCATGACGCAATGCCGAGTGCCTGGATACAGCCCTTAGCCGTGGTATATTGGCCATAAATCAAAAAACCCTGAGGTTTTTTGTATTGCTATTATAAACTGGTATTGCTATTATAAACTGTTTACCCAATGTAATTAGAGCAATACAAATAAATGTTTTGTCATACCCGTGGTCTACTGTCTGATATACCACGGCTGTCAGCCAATCAGCATTCAGGGCTCGAACCCCCCAGTTTATAAAAATATTATAACACCATCGGCATCGAGGATAGCACTGCCCAGTGTGCTATTTTCCAAAAATAAGTCCAATTGACCATGTACATTCTTTAATATTTAGAGTCATCATCTGCATATTCAAAAGGCATATTCATACATATTCATGATATTGCACTTGGCCTCGCATCTGAAATAAAGGCCAGGCAGTTGTTGAAGTCCCACTTTTCATCCGGTCGACTCCAGATGATAATGTCGATGATACACTTGGTCTGCATATTTGTGGCTTTGTAAATGGCATCAGATCATAGAAAGGGGGATCATCAGAATGGTAATGCGAGTCTCACTTCTGAATAAAAGGTGAGTGGAATAGAATGGAGGGAGACTGAACTCCATGGTTGTCACTAGTTAATACAGACACAAAGTCAAATTAGCTATTAAAAAAATCATAAAATCAAACATTTGCCTTTTGGTCTTAAGTTAAGGTTAGGGTTAGGCATACGGTTGTGGTTAGGGTTATTTATTTATTTTTTAATTAAGAGACATTTTTGAAAATAGGCTGGTTTAGCCATGATTATGACTTTGTGGCTGTGTTAACTAGACAACGAACTCCATGGCTCCATTTACTCTGGCTAGACCAGTGGAAACAAAGATCTAACAGTCACCAGCTAAGATCTAACATTCACCAACTAACACATGAAGCAACCATTACAGTACAGAGAAGGGAGATAACTCCTTTAAAGGAAAACCCACTCAATGTTTTGCATGTCAGCACTCAAGTGTTCAAGATATTGGACTTTCAAGAAGCAAAGTGTCACTTGCCACATCATCATATGAGGCATTTTGCACCATCATGATGATGTGGCAAGTGACAATTTGCTTCTTGAAAGTCCAATATCTTGAACACTTGACTGCTGACATGCAAAACATTTTGGGATTGTATCAACAGTGGACTAAGGAAAACAATACCAAAATGTATTTTTCCTTTAACTGGTCCAACATCAATTACAGGACAACAATCGACTAGAGCCATGTTTGGACAGTATCACAATCATATTTCTGTTTGATGGTCATCTGATGGCTTAAAGCTGTGGAGTTCTCAACCTTTATTTTATTGATTTTAAATAGTTTGTAAAGGTTTTATAGTTAGCGTATAGACAGTGCAGTCACACATACGCTTGTTAAATAATATAATACTGGTTTATATTGTCAGTAACGTACTTTCTCTCTGACTCTCAGTTCAGCAGCTCTGAACTGAGAGTCAGCTCTGGACAAAGCACATTGTATATCGTCTGGTGGAGAATATCCCTTAGTCAACACAGTCTGTGTGTAATCTCACGGCAGGCAGAGTTATTAGTGCCCTGCGCTACCTCCACAACCCACCCCGTACTGTATGCCAGTGAAAACGGTTCTAGTGTAGGACTCAGAGAGGGCTCAATCCATCAATGCTCAGCAAACAGAGACTGGGGCTCTTCTCTCTGCTGGGGAAACTATGCTCTCCTGGAGACACACTGGGAAGAACAACAGTTAGACCAATATGCTCCAAAGTCTGTCCTTTCTTTCTTTCCCTCTTTCTTTCTCTCTTTTCTCATGTATGTCTTTCTCTTGCTCGCTCTCTCGTTCTCATCTTGCTCCTTCTTAACTGAGATGTTTGATGTTCAAGTGTTTTATTAGGATTGATGCGTACGGTAGTATCTTGAGTCTGTCTCCTGCTCAAGGAGTTCATCTTTAATTAACAACAATTGGTTTCTATCATGTCGGTCCAAAGACAAATGAGCCACATTGCATGTGTGATGAGATGAAAAGGAGAGCTAGACATAAAGGGTCTCCCGAGTGGCACAGCGGTCTAAGGCATTCGATCCCACTACTAGAGGTGTCACTACAGATCCTGGTTCGATCCTGGGCTGTATCACAACCGGTCGTGATCGGGAGTCCCATAGGGCGGCGCACAATTAGCCCAGCGTTTTCCGGGTTAGGGGAGAGTTTGGCCGGGGTAGGCCATCATTGTAAAATATGAATTTGATCTTAACTGACTTGCCTAGTTGAATAAAGGCTAAATAAAAAATAATTGTGATGAGTTTAGAGGCTTGAAAAGCAGTAGTACACTGGAAGGACTGACTGGTTATTTCCAAAGGACCAAAGCGTCCTCTTCTCTGAGTGGCGTCTCTATCTCTGTAGCCTGCTGCATCTGGCCAGGCTTCTGTGACCTCTGCTGTGTGGTAGAGGATGTCTGTGTCACTTTACTCTGGTTCTCCAAGGAATGCTTGGAATTGTTTGCTCTGTCTGCTTCAGTGCTGCTTCTGGCAGGGCCTTGTGCTTCCACATCACCTGGCACGAAATGTATGAATTTTAGTTTTATCTCGTCTGTCTAAAGGGCTTGTGGTTGCGGTCTACAAGCCGCAGGCTGTAATAGCATGTATTTGTCTTGTGTGGTGTTGGTATGGGTTGGTTGTGCCGAGGAGGGATGGTATGAGGGTCGAAATGCATTAAGTTCTCAAAGACAGGAACTGGGAAAGCAGTTGGCGATGTTGGAAAATGACAGCGTTCCGGCTACATTGGAAAGTGGAATCCGTCAGCCGCTATTGTTGTGAAGAGATTAATACAAATGTTTCACCAAGGATAGAAATAATACAGGATCTTCTAACTTTATCTGACACATCAACCATGGAATTCTATTATTTTGCTTCCTCTGCGTTAGAGAATGTTTCTGCTCAGCATCACACTCACGTTCATTTTTATATACTTGAAAACACATCGTGTTAAATGTCAAAATATTTCCTGACCTTTCATTGAAATAGATCTGAACAGTTGTGGTTTATGTTGTCAAGGGAGACATGAACAGTGTGATTTTAGCGCAAATTACCCATGAACACCGACGGTAAATCCTTTCCCAAACTGCCTATTAAGAGAGCGTGCAAAAGAGTGATTAATCATTTCAATGTGCTCTCTTTGATTGGTTTATAAAGGAAAGTACAATATATTTCCCCTGGCTGGTAGCAGTCCTATCCCAGTCTGATCCCTATCAATCTCCGTAAAACAGTTAAGTGAAAATACTCTCTTCACATTGATGCAAGTCTGTAAGAATCAAACTTTCTCTTGACAGATAGAGACTATGGAACCGTCTGAAACTACATGCTACCAATAATATTATTATTATTATTAACTGCTCCGTTACACTGTAATATAATTGTTTACAAACCCTGCCTAGGGTACAATCTGAAGCTTTGTTGTTATGTTGTGATCTATAGCCCCAGAACCAACCATACCTCATGTACTGTACTGTCCATGGGAGCATCCCCAGAACCAACCATACCTCATGTACTGTACTGTCCCTGGAGGCAGCCCCAGAACCAACTATACCTCATATACTGTACTGTCCATGGGAGCATCCCCAGAACCAATCATACCTCATGTACTGTACTGTCCATGGGAGCATCCCCAGAACCAACCATACTTCATGTACTGTACTGTCCTTGGAGGCAGCCCCAGAACCAACCATACCTCATGTACTGTACTGTCCATGGGAGCATCCCCAGAACCACTCATACCTCATGTACTGTAATGTCCATGGGACAGTCCCAGAACCAGCCATACCTCATGTACTGTACTGCCCATGGAGGCAGTCCCAGAACCAACCATACCTCATGTACTGTACTGTCCATGGGATAGTCCCAGAACCAACCATACCTCATGTACTGTACTGTCCATGGAGGCAGTCCCAGACCCAACCATACGTCATGTTCTATACTGTCCATGGAGGCAGTCCCAGAACCAACCATACCTCATGTACTGTACTGTCCATGGGTGCATCCCCAGAACCACTCATATCTCATGTACTGTAATGTCCATGGGACAGTCCCAGAACCAGCCATACCTCATGTACTGTACTGTCCATGGAGGCAGTCCCAGAACCAACCATACCTCATGTACTGTACTGTCCATGGGATAGTCCCAGAACCAACCATACCTCATGTACTGTACTGTCCATGGAGGCAGTCCCAGACCCAACCATACCTCATGTTCTATACTGTCCATGGGACAGTCCCAGAACCAACCATACCTCATGTACTGTACTGTCCATGGAGGCAGTCCCAGAACCAACCATACCTCATGTACTGTACTGTCCATGGGATAGTCCCAGAACCAACCATACCTCATGTACTGTACTGTCCATGGAGGCAGTCCCAGACCCAACCATACATCATGTTCTATACTGTCCATGGAGGCAGTCCCAGAACCAACCATACCTCATGTACTGTACTGTCCATGGAGGCAGCCCCAGAACCAACCATACCTCATGTACTATACTGTCCATGGGACAGTCCCAGAACCAACCATACCTTATGTGCTGTACTGTCCATGGAGGCAGTCCGAGAACCAACCATACCTTATGTACTGTACTGTCCATGGGACAGTCCCAGAACCAACCATACCTCATGTACTGTACTGTCCATGGGACAGTTCCAGAACCAACCATACCTCATGTACTGTACTGTCCATGGGACAGTCCCAGAACCAACCATACCTCATGTACTGTACTGTCCATGGAGGCAGTCCCAGACCCAACCATACCTCATGTACTGTACTGTCCATGGAGGCAGTCCCAGAACCAACCATACCTCATGTACTGTACTGTCCATGGAGGCAGCCCCAGACCCAACCATACCTCATGTACTGTACTGTCCATGGAGGCAGTCCCAGAACCAACCATACCTCATGTACTGTACTGTCCATGGAGGCAGCCCCAGAACCAACCATACCTCATGTACTATACTGTCCATGGGACAGTTCCAGAACCAACCATACCTCATGTACTGTACTGTCCATGGGACAGTCCCAGAACCAACCATACCTCATGTACTGTACTGTCCATGGAGGCAGTCCCAGAACCAACCATACCATGGAGGCTGCTTTCAGGATTCTTCTCTAACATGCTGTTTATTTAAAATCCCACCCTAGAGACATTATTTTATAATCAATACTCTAGCGAACGCTTACTTAATATCAGTGGATGTGTGACGGTTTTCACTAGTGAACACAAGACACAAAGTCATATCCCAGCCATTCTAAAATCAGATTTGAAACCTAACACCAACCTTAACCCTAACCTTAACCACACTGCTAACCTTATGCTTAACTCTAACCTTAAATGAAGACCAAAAATAAATTTTGTAGCCAATTGTGAACGTCCTGATGAACTATCAAACATGCTTGGTATTTAGTTTTTGCTGTTCATGCGGTAGGTTCCATGGAACGCCTGAATTTCTGCTGAGAATGTGTTACATGAACTAACATCAATGACTCATGAGGTCCCCTATTTGTAATAATGACGTTGCTGACTGTGTCTGGATGTCATTGCTGAGTAGCCTACAGATTGTAATGATTAGTAATGGCATGTTTTAACTCTCAAACTGGGTAGTGGCTGGGTCAGCCGGCCCCCTCAAGCACGTCAGACACAAGCTGTCCATTTCAGGACGGTGTGTGTGTGTGTGTGTGTGTGTGTGCGTGTGCGCGCGCAGGGGGGTGGAGGGGGTGCAGTGAAGTGCAGGAGACACCCGTCTGGCCTTGTTCAAACAGCAACCCCATGAGGAACTCACCCTGGGCCCTCTTCATCCTCATCCAAAAACCTCCCGCTGGAAGAGTAAGACCGTTCACTGCATACCGTACTGTATGGCCCAGTGGGGAGAGAGAGACACTGGGTTGTAACTACACTGTACTGCATGGCCCAGGAGGTTGAAGGTCAGACTAGACATGATGGATGAGATGAGACAACTCCCAGTCAGCATTTTCCTGTAGTCAACTGTAGGATATTTATATTCCAATGTTTTGTTTTTGTTGTAGTACTTTGGATATACAGTACAGTTTTCACATTGTGTTGTTTATTTTTGTAAAGTAGGACTGTTTACAGGACCTGTAAAGTAGGGACTGGTGGTAGAATTGTAAATACATTATTGATAGAATTAGGCCTCTCCATGTATTCACCTATCACCTCGAGCAGCATATCCTAACCTGTTGGTCACCATTAGACATTTCAAGGAGTTTCTCAAAGCACACCAGATGATATTGTGGGCATCCCAAAACAAAACTCTCAATCCAAACCCACCCCGACACGTCTTCCAACCGGTTGCCATGGAAACCGGACAAATGTGAAGAAGGAAGGAAAGAAAAAGAGGAGCAGAAGGGGATCATGTCTTTTCACCTCGCTATGCTTTGAGCTCCCTGGTTTAAAGCAAATCTCAAACATTTGCCTCAAACTTTAACTAAGTGTGTCCAGACATTGGCCAGACAGACTGTCGAATCATTAGACGATGACTCAGTGCCTTTCATGTACGAACGTTACTCAGGTTTTTGGATCTAAATGGATTAATTTGCTCCCTCTGATCAACATGGTTTCCAGTCAAAATATATGGCTGCTGTTCCAAGGGAAGCGTTGGACCAAAACTTTCAGCAGAACAGAAACCGTTTGGATCGCGGTCACGGGCAAATAAATCAACCATTTGAAGAGGAGAAGTCTCAGCGTCTCTGTGAACGCCACAGCTCACTCATAGATTATCCAGTAATCAGACGGTGAAGGATTCCCTTGACGTTCAGCCATGAATTGTGCTCTGAGATAAATAGCAGAATCCTTTGAAGACACAGGAAGAAGTGGAGAATCAGTGTCCACTGACTCTGAAATTCTCTTGTGGACTTGCCAGCATTTTTAAGATAGTGAACATGCATTGACTCAATAATTCAAGATTATTAAGATTTATTTTTTAAAGTTACTATGCCCATGTTCAATGTCTTATTGATGTAAAATGACTACAACTTCTATACATGATCAAGCCATGCTAAAATAAACTACATGATATACACAGTGCTTCAGAAATGTCAACACACGTGATAATGAAAAGGAGAAGGTCAGGGATCAATATGTCTTTGTAGAGTTGTAACCTTATACACTATACATTTCCTTTGGAAATGTGCACCATGTGTGGACAAAGATGATTGCAGAACATGTACTTGCAATGGCAGGTTCTGACCACAAAATGGCATACTTCTTGACAAGTTACTGTGCAAAGGAATGTAAACAATATTGTGGACAATCTATTAATGTAAACATTAAAAACAAAACATTTTGGGACTTTGTTGCTTTCTAAGTTGTTATTCCCTGATACAACATCGAAACATGATGTATCATTTTATTCTACTGTAAGTTTTCCTGAAAAATATGTTTTGTGTGAGCTGCCAGAGAATATGTCCTGCCAATGTTCCTTGGTTAATTTTTTTCTCACCTTTTCAGGAGTACTGAAAATATGCACTGCAGCACTGCAGCTGTTTTAAGAAATTACTCAACCCCAGCTGAGTCGGAAGAAACCGGAAGCATCCGGTTTTCAGTGGAAAAGGAAAGAAGAGGTGGTTCCGGTTCTGCCGTCCCACTTTATTCCTGAGTCACCAAGTCAGCCTATATAGTGATCTACAGTGCATTCAGGAAGTATTCAGACCCCTTGACTTTTTACACATTTTGTTACGTTACAGCCTTATTTTAAAATGGATTAAATTGTTTTATTCCCTCATCAATCTACACACAATACCCCATAATGACAAAGCAAAAACAGAAATGTTTGCAGATTTAAAATAAAAAACAGCAATATCACGTTTACATAAGTATTCAGACCCTTTACTTAGCACTTTGGCAGAGATTACTGCCTTGACTCAGTTCACTGGTCACGATGGCAACACCCACCCGTAGCACGCGCTCCAGCAGGTGTATCTCACTGATCATCCCTAAAGCCAACACCTCATTTGGCCGCCTTTCGTTCCAGTTCTCTGCTGCCTGTGACTGGAACGAATTGCAAAAATCGCTGAAGTTGGAGACTTTTATCTCCCTCACGAACTTCAAACATCTGCTATCTGAGCAGCTAACCGATCGCTGCAGCTGTACATAGTCTATCGGTAAATAGCCCACCCATTTTTACCTACCTCATCCCCATACTGTTTTTATTTATTTACTTTTCTGCTCTTTTGCACACCAATATCTCTACCTGCACATGACCATCTGATCATTTATCACTCCAGTGTTAATCTGCTAAATTGTAATTATTCTCCTACCTCCTCATGCCTTTTGCACACAATGTATATAGACTCTTTTTTTTTTTTTTTTCTACTGTGTTATTGACTTGTTAATTGTTTACTCCATGTGTAACTCTGTGTTGTCTGTTCACACTGCTATGCTTTATCTTGGCCAGGTCGCAGTTGCAAATGAGAACTTGTTCTCAACTAGCCTACCTGGTTAAATAAAGGTGAAATAAAAAAATATATATTTTTTTTTAGGTGTTTCTCCTATTCTTCTCTGCAGATTCTCTCAAGCTCTGTCAGGTTGGATGGGGAGTGTGCTGCAGAGCTATTTCCAGGTCTCTCCAGAGATGTTCGATCAGGTTTAAGTCCCGGCTCTGGCTGGGCCACTCAAGTACATTCAGAGACTTGTTCCGAAGCCACTCCTGCGTTGTCTTGGCTGTGTGCTTAAGGGTTGTTGTCCTGTCTGGAGCAGGTTTTCATCAAGAAACTCTCTGTACTTTGCGCCCTTACTCTTTCCCACGATCCTGACGAGTCTCCCAGTGCCTGCCGCTGAAAAACATCCCCACAGCATGATGCTGCCACCACCATGTGTCACTGTAGGGATGGCGCCAGGTTTCCTCCAGATGTGACACTTGGCATACAGGTGTCACATCTTAGTTCAATCTTGGTTTCATCAGACCAGAGAATCTTGTTTCTCATGGTCTAAGAGTCCATTAGGTGCCTTTTGGCAAACTCCAAGCGGGCTGTCATGTGCCTTTTACTGTGGAAAGACTTCTACTTGTCCACTCTACCATAAAGGCCTGATTGGTGGAGTGCTGCAGAGATGGATGTCCTTCTGGAAAGTTCTCCCATCTCCACAGAGGCACTTTGGTCTCCTCCCTGACCAAGGCCCTTCTCCTTTGATTGGTCAGTTTGTCTGAGCAGCCAGATCTAGGAAGAGTCTTGGTGGTTCCAAACTTCTTCCATTTAAGAATGGTGGAGGCCACTGTGTTCATGGGGACCTTCAATGCTGCAGAAATGTTTTGGTACACTTCCCCAGATCTGTGCCTCAACACAATCCTGTCTCAGCTCTACGGACAATTCCTTAGACATCATGGCTTGGTTTTTTCTCTGACATGCACTGTCAACTGTGGGACCTTACATATACAAGTGTTTGCCTTTCCAAGTCATGACCAATCAATTGAATTTACCCCAGGTGGACTCCAATCAAGTTGTAGAAACATCAAGGATGATCAATGGAGACAGGATGCACCTGAGCTCAATTTCGAGTTTCATAGCAAAGGGTTTGAATACTTATAAATTATGTAAATAAGTTTTTTTTTTTTTTTTAAATAGAAAATAGAAAAAAATTCTAAAAAACTGTTTTGCTTTGTCATTATGGGGTATTGCGTGTAGATAAATGAGGATGGTTTTTATTTGATCCATTTTAGAATAAGGCTGTAACATAACAACATTTGGAAAAAGTTAAGGCATCTGAATACTTTCCGAATGCACTGTAATTCCCCTATATCTTTCTTATTTAAGCCTGAATTCCATGTTATGCTCTGTTGCACATGGATATTAATCTATCATCATTTAGGAGAAATGTAGGAGTACTGTTTGGGGGTTCTGGTGTCCAAGAAGTTAATTCAGGAACAACAACAGTGTCTGGTGTCTGCTCCATGCAGACGAGGAGTCAGCAGAGCCAAGTTCTTTGTGTCCCCAGACTCAATAATAATGGTATATAATACAATGTGACTAACAGGACAGAATGTGTCAACATCTTATATCTTAGTGTTTGTGGCCCCAGTGGGAATTGAACCCACAACCCTGGCTCAGCTCAGCAGGATTTAGCATCACAATCTCTTTATCTCAATCTCTTCATTCAAAGTCTCAATCGTGGACACTTACTGACTGTTGTGGCTGCTTTGTGTGATGTATTGTTGTCTCTACCTTCTTGACCTTTGTGCTGTTGTCTGTGCCCAATAATGCTTGTACCATGTTTTGTGCTGCTACCATGTTGTGTTGCTACCATTTTGTTGTTATGTTGTGTTACTACCATGCTGTGATGTCATGTGTTGCTGCCTTTCTATGTTGTTGTCTTAGGTCTCTCTTTATGTAGTGTTGTGTGTTTTGTCCTATATTTATATTGTGCTCATTCATAAAAAAAAAAATCCCAGACACCCGTCCCCGCAGGAGGCCTTTTGCCTTTTGGTAGGCCGTCATTGTAAATAAGAATTTGTTCTTAACTGACTTGCCTAGTTAAATAAACGTTAAATAAAAATAAATAAATACAATTCACAGGAGAGGTTTTGCTCACAGAGGTGGTTTGCTCACATTGCCCCTGCTGTAGATGTCGTGACCAGTGACTTACCCTCCACAGGAAACGTCAGTTTGGGATAATGACCTGTTTCCTCACATGGAGGCACGCCGGTGTATTTACGTTCCTCTGCTATTTACCCCTGACCTCACCCACCAGAGGGAAGTCAATGGTGAAGAATGGGACTGCAGACGTTTGTGATGTTCATAAATTCTGTGTGTGTGTCATCAAGTGGATGAATGGTATACACTGGATGTGTACGTTAGCTTACTGACGTTTAGGGTCCAGGGTTACTAGGGTTACTGTATAGTGTTCAATGGTATGGACACTGTTGAAATTGCTAAATACTAGCTTAGTCTTGGCTAGTCAAACTACATGTTTCTGTAGCTACATCACATTTCAGATGACCCTGGTTATGTGTTTTAGTATTAGTCCGAGTTCAGACATACTCTGCTGGGGTCCATGCTCATACGTTCCCATGTTCCTCTGATCAGTCCTGCCTCCTTCCCTCCATAGTGAGAGGTTAGTTGTTTGAGTGTGAGCGGGTCATGTCTTTGGCATGACGGGGTGCTGGTTTGACGGCTGGCTTGGCTGGGACAGAGGCTGGAGCTGTACAGAGCTAGAGGGATGACGGGAAGAGACGGGGCTGGTTTGACGGCTGGCTTGGCTGGGACAGAGGCTGGAGCTGTACAGAGCTAGAGGGATGGAGGGAAGAGACGGGGTGCTGGTGTGACGGCTGGCTTGGCTGGGACAGAGGCTGGAGCTGTACAGAGCTAGAGGGATGAAGGGAAGAGATGGGGCTGGTGAAAAGGTGGAAGAGACAGGGGCCTGTTGAAATGGAGGATGAGGGATAGCACCTCTGTGGAAACCGCTCGCCAATCTCTCTTTCTACTTCAGCTACTTGGCACATGCTCGGACTGATGCTCCAGCTGAGTGAGAATGTTATGTCTTGTTTTTTGGGAGCTATGCGTAGTCCCTGGGCAGCAGAGCGCAGTGCAGCATGTGGCGAGGAACTGATCCTTACCTGCTGTGAGCGTGCACTACATGACCCAGGTCAAAAGCGTTTGCGTGTAGCGCGTGACAGGGTTGAACGGGGTTACCATGCAATAACAATAACAAGCTCATGCCTTACAGCTACTTTGATGACCAACGCCACCCTCATGGTAAAAGGCTGTTGTTGTTGGGGAAATGCCACCCTCATGTTAAAAGGCTGTTGTTGTTGGGGAAATGCCACCCTCATGGTAAAAGGCTGTTGTTGTTGGGGAAATGCCACCCTCATGTTAAAAGGCTGTTGTTGTTGGGGAAATGCCACCCTCATGGTAAATGGCTGTTGTTGTTGGGGAAATGCCACCCTCATGGTACAGTGCCTTGCGAAAGTATTCGGCCCCCTTGAACTTTGCGACCTTTTGCCACATTTCAGGCTTCAAACATAAAGATATAAAACTGTATTGTTTTGTGAAGAATCAACAACAAGTGGGACACAATCATGAAGTGGAATGACATTTATTGGATATTTCAAACTTTTTTAACAAATCAAAAACTGAAAAATTAGGCGTGCAAAATTATTCAGCCCCTTTACTTTCAGTGCAGCAAACTCTCTCCAGAAGTTCAGTGAGGATCTCTGAATGATCCAATGTTGACCTAAATGACTAATGATGATAAATACAATCCACCTGTGTGTAATCAAGTCTCCGTATAAATGCACCTGCACTGTGATAGTCTCAGAGGTCCGTTAAAAGCGCAGAGAGCATCATGAAGAACAAGGAACACACCAGGCAGGTCGGAGATACTGTTATGAAGAAGTTTAAAGCCGGATTTGGATACAAAAAGATTTCCCAAGCTTTAAACATCCCAAGGAGCACTGTGCAAGCGATAATATTGAAATGGAAGGAGTATCAGACCACTGCAAATCTACCAAGACCTGGCCGTCCCTCTAAACTTTCAGCTCATACAAGGAGAAGACTGATCAGAGATGCAGTCAAGAGGCCCATGATCACTCTGGATGAACTGCAGAGATCTACAGTTGAGGTGGGAGACTCTGTCCATAGGACAACAATCAGTCGTATATTGCACAAATCTGGCCTTTATGGAAGAGTGGCAAGAAGAAAGCCATTTCTTAAAGATATCCATAAAAAGTGTTGGTTAAAGTTTGCCACAAGCCACCTGGGAGACACACCAAACATGTGGAAGAAGGTGCTCTGGTCAGATGAAACCAAAATTGAACTTTCTGGCAACAATGCAAAACGTTATGTTTGGCGTAAAAGCAACACAGCTGAACACACCATCCCCACTGTCAAACATGGTGGTGGCAGCATCATGGTTTGGGCCTGCTTTTCTTCAGCAGGGACAGGGAAGATGGTTAAAATTGATGGGAAGATGGATGGAGCCAAATACAGGACCATTCTGGAAGAAAACCTGATGGAGTCTGCAAAAGACCTGAGACTGGGACGGAGATTTGTCTTCCAACAAGACAATGATCCAAAACATAAAGCAAAATCTACAATGGAATGGTTCAAAAATAAACATATCCAGGTGTTAGAATGGCCAAGTCAAAGTCCAGACCTGAATCCAATCGAGAATCTGTGGAAAGAACTGAAAACTGCTGTTCACAAATGCTCTCCATCCAACCTCACTGAGCTCGAGCTGTTTTGCAAGGAGGAATGGGAAAAAAATGTCAGTCTCTCGATGTGCAAAACTGATAGAGACATACCCCAAGCAACTTACAGCTGTAATCGCAGCAAAAGGTGGCGCTACAAAGTATTAACTTAAGGGGGCTGAATAATTTTGCACGCCCAATTTTTCAGTTTTTGATTTGTTATAAAAGTTTGAAATATCCAATAAATGTTGTTCCACTTCATGATTGTGTCCCACTTGTTGTTGATTCTTCACAAAAAAATACAGTTTTATATCTTTATGTTTGAAGCCTGAAATGTGGCAAAAGGTCGCAAAGTTCAAGGTGGCCGAATACTTTTGCAAGGCACTGTAAATGGCTTTTGTTGGTGGGGAAATACCACCCTCATGGTAAATGGCTGTTGTTGTTGGGGAAATGCCACCCTCATGGTAAATGGCTGTTGTTGTTGGGGAAATGCCACCCTCATGGTAAATGGCTGTTGTTTTTGGGGAAATGCCACCCTCATGGTAAATGGCTGTTGTTGTTGGGGAAATACCACCCTCATGGTAAATGGCTGTTGTTGTTGGGGAAATGCCACCCTCATGGTAAATGGCTGTTGTTGTTGGGGAAATGCCACCCTCATGGCAAATGGCTGTTGTTGTTGGGGAAATGCCACCCTCATGGTAAATGGCTGTTGTTGTTGGGGTAATGCCACCATCATGGTAAATGGCTGTTGTTGTTGGGGTAATGCCACCATCATGGTAAATGGCTGTTGTTGTTGGGGTAATGCCACCCTCATGGTAAATGGCTGTTGTTGTTGGGGAAATAGTAACTTGTACGTAAGTGAAGACATGGTTGGGAGGAAGAACAGCTGCTGACTCAGTTATGAAGTGTTGTTTCTACAATCTATTTGGGAATACCTGTTCTTTGTACATGGTTGGAAATACTTTTTGTGTCCTGCAGACAACCTTCCTTTATTTTATTCTGGGCTCAACTGACTGTCTAGTTCTGGTCACCACTGTGGAGTATCTTACATTAGATGAGGTACTCTTTAAAAATGAGGACATGTGTAACTAATAATGTCCCTCATAGCCTGCCTCTATCTCTGCTTGTCGTCTGAGGAGAGGAGCGACCAGCAGCTGAACTCTTCTCACACGTGATGTATCTCCCAACGGCTGGGTCGTCTGGGTTGTCTGGGTCGTAGAGGACAGACGGGAACACACAGAGTCTCTCTGCCCCAAAGCCCGGTGTGAGGAGCCCAGCGCAGGGACTAGTGTTTGGTTCTGTTTCGTACAACGTCCCACACCGGAGGTTCAACCCCGCCGCCAGCCTGCCGTCCCGGAGAAAAACACAGAGCAGTAGACCAACTCAACACAAACCCACAAATGCCAGAGAGATTGATGGCAGGACAGCAAATTCAACCCGTGCCCAACTGCCAAAGCTAGTGTTAGCAAACAAGTGTTCCGACTGGTATTTCACACAGTAGTCCAACCCTCGATGGTAGTGTTACCATAGTTACCAGAGAAAGGATGAACCCTTTCTTCACGATGTCAACATTACAACCCCTCTCCTTAAGGAGAGTGGAGATTGAGGGCTTGAATACATTATTTACCTATTACAGTGAAGGAACAGGTCCTGTAATAGCCGACTAGCTTTATGGCAGAAAGTGATGTTTTGTTCTGCATCATTTGCTTTAATGACATCATACCAATTAAAGTGTAAAGACCCATCCTGTGATGATTGAGAGATCTGTTTGAACTAAATTACCCTTAAATATGTTCCATTTTTCGTAATGCTATTACAGACATAATATTAAACAGACACTCACTGTCATGGGGAGGGACGTTAACCACACATAATCCATTGGGAGATTTCAGTCAGCTGCCACACACACACACACACACAACACAACACAACACAACACAACACACATTATCCATTGGGAGATTTCAGTCAGCTGCCACACACACACACACACAACACAACACAACACACATCCATTGAGAGATTTCAGTCAGCTGCCACACACACACACACACACAACACAACACAACACAACACACATTATCCATTGGGAGATTTCAGTCAGCTGCCACACACACAACACAACACAACACAACACACATTATCCATTGAGAGATTTCAGTCTGCTGCCACACACACACACACACACACACACACACACACACACACACACACACACACACACACACACACACACACACACACACACAACACAACACAACACAACACACATGATCCATTGAGAGATTTCAGTCTGCTGCCACACACACACACACACACACACACACACACACACACACACACACAACACAACACAACACAACACAACACAACACAACACACATGATCCATTGAGAGATTTCAGTCTGCTGCCACACACACACACACAACACAACACAACACAACACAACACACATGATCCATTGAGAGATTTCAGTCTGCTGCCACACACACACTTGGGAATATCACTGTCTGGGTGGATTTTCTTTCTTCTCCAGAACTCAATATAGTGTTGTTCAAACCGCCCCATTAACAATTAGGATTGAGAACATTTTGACTAAACAGACGACACGTTATGCAGGCTGCAGGTGGTTCGGTGGGGGGACATTTATAAAGAGGGAATGATATTTTCCATGTTTGTGTGCCAAAACAAAACAGGGAACGAGGAAATGCCTCTGTAGCGAGTGCTTGATATATGAATGCGTGAATAATGAACCTGTGGTAGCAGGAAACCCACAGAGAGTTTATACATTTCTCAACTCCACCGCTCGTTGAGTAATTGACTTATTTTACTAATTATAGTCGTGGGCTTTAGAAGGATAGTCGTCTCAGTGGTATGGTACAGGCTCAGTCCCGGTGGCTGGGTTACCCACATCTAACTTGTGTGTGTCATTGTCACACACTGTTGTCCAGCTCAGGTCAGTAAGGTTAATATTCTCCAACATATGTATGTCTGGGATACAGTTTTAATGTATTCATCATGGGACAAACAGGGCATACTAACCCTGCTGGAGAGCTACTGGGCATGCAGGGTTGTGTTACGGCTCTAACATACGTCATTCAGGTTCAGATGGTGTGTTAGGGCAGGGATGGAACAAAAGCCTGCACTCCCTTTTCCTGAAACCACCTCAGCAGGGTTGGCGCTCCCTCATGTTTTGCTCTGTATTGGTGACTTCACCTGTCCTTGCACCCGAGCCAAAATAGACAGAGACGTAATAACGAGGCAGAAAGACAGGTCATTGGTCTGTGTCGGAACAGTTTCAACTTTCCAGAGGTCATGACGTATCTGTGCTGGAAGACCAGTTGCATATCTGGGGACCGTCCTTTCTGGTTATAGTGATAAATAGGGCCGTTCCAACACCATCTGAAGGCTGATGTTCACATGATGAATCTGTCTCAATCTTGCACCTTTTTATCCATTACATTTCGTCCTTCTCAGAAGTGGTTCTTGAATCCTTAATTAGGTATCAAATGGCAATGAATTCCGACACGTTTTGACGACCTTATCAAAAGCTGTTCTGAAGGCCCATAAAAAACAGAGAGGAATATTTTCCAACCTAGCCTTCATTTGGCAGGGCGATGGAGTGGATGCTGTATTGAGATCTCTGGAAAAGGGGACCGTCTGCATTTTTCAGAGGAGCATGTGACTCCAGCTTTATGAAATGTTCTCACAGGCAAACGTGTCCAATCCTCGGCCAAACTCGACAGCTGTAATTCTACTAAATGGGAGTGAGTTCAGCAGTCAACCCGAACACAACTCGGCGGCGATATAACACCGCAGTAACAGAAACGATATTCAGAGTCGCACCCAGCTGCACTCTTGCGCCTCTCTCGTTCTCGCTTCTTAAACTTCAGCTGACTTCCTCTGACCATGGGAACCACAGAAGACAACCATCGATCATCTCTGTAGTCTGCGGCCATCGGCCAGAATCTGAGGTCACCTGACCAAGCAGAATTTGAATAATTGACCAATTGAATCTCATTCTTGTCTTCTCCTCTTTTTCTGTTTGACTTCGCTAACGCTGCTGCAGATCAGTGTCATGGTTTACAGCCAATGGGGACTTTTCAGTTAATGAAGTGAATGTTCTGTAACTAAGGTTGCAAAGCTAGTGGTAATTTACCAAAGTTACCAGAATCTTCTGTAATTTTGGTAGTCGATGGCAATTTATGGTAACTTTGGTCACTTACGTTTCATAGCTTTTAAAAAATGTATTCACATATTTTATTCATTTTTTAAATCTCTGTCCATATTGTCCTTGAGTTTCTAGTGGATAGACCACATGGTTCAAGAGAAAATAGCCTTCAAATTACATTCAAATCCTTGAAAGTTACCAAAATTCTATTCGTATTCTGATAAACTTCTAAAGTAATATACAGTACCCTCCCTTGGCAACCCCTCTGTGACTGTATATCTCAGTCAGGGCTGGGACTGTCTGTGAAAATGTAATGATGTAAATTTAACATAACATTTCTATCTAGAACTCTCCCAATGAGACACATGGTGTATGCAGTGTTTGTGAGTGACGCAATGAACACATCTCTGCTCTGCATTAGTGTTCTGTGAAAATCGAGTGTTCTTGAACGTCCTCTCTGTTGAACCTCTGTTACGTCATAGCTGCTCTGTGACTCCTTAGAATAGCAGCAGAAACCTCGATGAACCCTACAACGTACAGCCCTACAATATACTTCTTTGATATCTCAGCACTGACAGCCACACTGATGAATACATGTAGCTATTTATAATATGTACAATATTCAAGAATGATGACATGGAATGTAAATGTAATTGTTCAAGTTTGGTTTCGAGAAAGATCATGCATTGTATTAGACTAGCTACAGAACATGACTAACATGTTTAATGAACATGATTAATGAATGGTCCCATGTTGGGACAAATGGCCATGTCATCTCTCATCTCTCTGTCTGTGGTTGAGTGTTTAGTGCTGTGGCTGTGAATGTCTGTGTGTAACCTGGGTTGACCAGAGTGACTGCTGTGCTCGGCAGCTGCAGGGTTCAACCAGGCTCCTTGCATTAGAATGATCTGCCCCGGACCAGGGCCCAGCTGCCGGTCACGTTTGAGCTGTCGATCCAACACATTCATATTGAAACATTGCCCGTGTCTCTAACAGACAGCCTGTCAGCACCAGAGAACATGAGCTATGTGGGTAACACAAGTCCAACGCAGCAGCAGTCTCTCTCTGTCTGTCTGTCTGTCTGTCTGTCTGTCTGTCTGTCTGTCTGTCTTTGTCTGTCTGTCTCTCTGTCTGTAAGAACTAGTCACTGAGGATTTAAAGACAGTCAAACTAAATGATAGACCACAGATCAACATACCGTGGTGTATCAGATATTGTTGTTATCATGTACAAATGTTCACATCATGTTTTGATAGTTGGACTACTCCTGTAGTGTGGGAGTGAACTCAGTTGACATATTAGTCATCCCCACTAACTGCCAATGGGACAGATTAAAGGAAGTTGATCAAACAACAGGAAGCAGAGATATAATGGCGTATGCATACCACATTTCTGGGGCCGCTGTTTGACATAATAACATTTTGGCCTTGAGATGTAAGCACATGCAGGTTAACTACATGGATAGGAAGTCTGGGCAGGTATGATGTCAAAGATTCCATTCAACTGGTGGCTGTTCAATGTTTTTCCTTGATATGTAATGGAAGATAATACGGTGTCTAATAGATCAATAGAAACAGGATGAGTGGTTCCTGCCAGACACCATAATGTGAGACAGGTGGGGCAATAGAACAAATGGACAAAAAGTGTCCAGAAAAAGGTTGATATTTGTGTGTGTGTGTGTGTGTGTGTGTGAGAGAGAGAGAGAGAGAGAGAGAGAGAGAGAGAGAGAGAAGCAGCACTTGAGGACAGCCTATTTGTCTTATTAGAAAGGACTTTAATGAGGAGTGTGCCTAAAGTGGATGCAAGACAGATGCAGCTGACAATAAAATGGGCAGTGGTTATGATAATGTTATCTAGATCAACAGGAATGGGTGGTGGTTATGATAATGTTATCTAGATCAACAGGAATGGGGGGTGGTTATGATAATGTTATCTAGATCAACAGGAATGGGTGGTGGTTATGATAATGTTTTCAAGATCAACAGGAATGGGGGGTGGTTATGATAATGTTATCTAGATCAACAGGAATGGGTGGTGGTTATGATAATGTTTTCAAGATCAACAGGAATGGGGGGTGGTTATGATAATGTTATCTTAGATCAACAGGAATGGGGGGTGGTTATGATAATGTTATCTAGATCAACAGGAATGGGTGGGGGTTATGATAATGTTTTCAAGATCAACAGGAATGGGGGGTGGTTATGATAATGTTATCTTAGATCAACAGGAATGGGGGGTGGTTATGATAATGTTATCTAGATCAACAGGAATGGGTGGGGGTTATGATAATGTTATCTAGATCAACAGGAATGGGGGGTGGTTATGATAATGTTATCTAGATCAACAGGAATGGGGGGTGGTTATGATAATGCTATCAAGATCAACAGGAATGGGTGGTGGTTATGATAATGTTCTCTAGATCAACAGGAATGGGGGGTGGTTATGATAATGTTATCTAGATCAACAGGAATGGGTGGTGGTTATGATAATGTTATCTAGATCAACAGGAATGGGTGGTGGTTATGATAATGTTATCTAGATCAACAGGAATGGGGGGTGGTTATGATAATGTTATCTAGATCAACAGGAATGGGTGGTGGTTATGAATAATGTTATCTAGATCAACAGGAATGGGGGGTGGTTATGATAATGTTATCTAGATCAACAGGAATGGGGGGTGGTTATGATAATGTTATCTAGATCAACAGGAATGGGCGGCGGTTATGATAATGTTATCTAGATCAACAGGTTATGATAATGTTTTCTAGATAAACAGGAATGGGTGGTGGTTATGATAATGTTATCTAGATCAACAGGTTATGATAATGTTTTCTATATAAACAGGAATGGGTGGTGGTTATGATAATGTTATCTACATCAACAGGAATGGGCGGTGATTATGATAATGTTATCTAGATCAACAGGAATGGGTGGTGGTTATGATAATGTTTTCTAGATAAACAGGAATGTTTTCTAGATCAACAGGAATGGGCTGTGGTTATGATGATGTTTTCTAGATCAACAGGAATGGGCAGTGGTTATGATAATGTTTTCTAGATCAACAGGAATGGCGCGGGAAGGACATGGAAAACTGCAACATTACAACACGGTTTCAATACAGCATCAAATCTGAACCAGCTGTTCACTCGCTGTGTTCTGTTGATGTGAAGCTCTGCAGCAGAAGCACTACTGAGTTGTACTGTGCTAGAGATCAGCAGCCGGCCCAGTGGACAGATACTGGGAGATATAGCTCTTCTACTTCACCTAAACACCTCCGGTCCACTGAACCAAACTTCTATCCGTAGGAAATCATCACGCCAACGAATGGTTTTAACAGATAAAATCAAATGAGAATCAAGGAGAAGCTCCTTACAGGAGTAGTGTTAGAGGTTGGATTTATTTCCTTTGAGTGACCTGCCATGTCTCTATGTCCAACTCTCTTCTCTCTATCCACCTCTCTTCTCTCTATCCATCTCTCTTCTCTCTATCAACCTCTCTTCTCTCTATCCATCTCTCTTCTCTCTATCCACCTCTCTTCTCTCTATCCATCTATCTTCTCTGTCCAACTCTCTTCTCTCTATCCCATCTCTCTTCTTTGTCCAACTCTCTTCTCTATCCCCATCTCTTCTTTCTATCCACCACTCTTATCTATATCCACCTCTCCTCTCCCAATCCATCTCTCTTCTCTCTATCCACCTCTCTTTTCTCTATTCACCTCTCTTGCAGTCTCTCTCCATCTCTCTTCTCTCTCCCTCTCTCTGACTGTATCCCTACTACTCAGGAGAATACCTCTCCACTCTCTCCCTCTCTTCTCTCTCTCTCCCCTCTCTTCTATTATCTTTCTCTCCCTCTTTCACACTCTCTTGGGG